>NC_056437.1:1642249-1942249 GCF_018296145.1 Oncorhynchus tshawytscha | reverse complement strand
GACAGAGACATATTATTCACAGCAGGACAGGTCAGAGACATATTATTCACAGCAGGTCAGGACAGAGACATATTATTCACAGCAGGTCAGGACAGAGACATATTATTCACAGCAGGTCAGGACAGAGACATATTATTCACAGCAGGTCAGGACAGAGACATATTATTCACAGCAGGACAGGACAGAGACATCATTCACAGCAGGTCAGAGACATATTATTCACAGCAGGACAGAGACATATTATTCACAGC
Organism: Oncorhynchus tshawytscha; assembly: GCF_018296145.1. Lineage (NCBI taxonomy): Eukaryota > Metazoa > Chordata > Actinopteri > Salmoniformes > Salmonidae > Oncorhynchus > Oncorhynchus tshawytscha. Next base: position 1,941,998 of record NC_056437.1, on the reverse strand, counting down.
AGGACAGGACAGAGATATAATATTCACAGCAGGACAGGACAGAGACATATTATTCACAGCAGGTCAGGACAGAGACATATTATTCACAGCAGGACAGGTCAGAGACATATTATTCACAGCAGGTCAGGTCAGAGACATATTATTCACAGCAGGTCAGAGACATATTATTCACAGCAGGTCAGGACAGAGACATATTATTCACAGCAGGACAGAGGCATATTATTCACAGCAGGACAGGACATAGATATACTATTCATAGCAGGTCAGGAGAGACATATTATTCACAGCAGGACAGGTCAGAGACATATTATTCACAGCAGGTCAGGACAGAGACATATTATTCACAGCAGGTCAGGACAGAGACATATTATTCACAGCAGGACAGGACAGAGACATATTATTCACAGCAGGACAGGACAGAGACATATTATTCACAGCAGGACAGAGACATTATTCACAGCAGGACAGGACAGAGACATATTATTCACAGCAGGACAGAGACATATTATTCACAGCAGGACAGGACATAGATATACTATTCATAGCAGGTCAGGACAGAGACATATTATTCACAGCAGGTCAGGACAGAGACATATTATTCACAGCAGGACAGGTCAGAGACATATTATTCACAGCAGGTCAGGACAGAGACATATTATTCACAGCAGGACAGGACAGAGACATATTATTCACAGCAGGACAGAGACATTATTCACAGCAGGACAGGACAGAGACATATTATTCACAGCAGGACAGAGACATATTATTCACAGCAGGACAGGACATAGATATACTATTCATAGCAGGTCAGGACAGAGACATATTATTCACAGCAGGTCAGGACAGAGACATATTATTCACAGTAGGACAGGACAGAGACATATTATTCACAGCAGGACAGGACAGAGACATATTATTCACAGCAGGACAGGACAGAGACATATTATTCACAGCAGGACAGAGACATTATTCACAGCAGGACAGGACAGAGACATATTATTCACAGCAGGTCAGGACAGAGACATATTATTCACAGCAGGTCAGAGACATATTATTCACAGCAGGACAGGACAGAGATATAATATTCACAGCAGGACAGGACAGAGACATATTATTCACAGCAGGTCAGGACAGAGACATATTATTCACAGCAGGTCAGGACAGAGACATATTATTCACAGCAGGACAGGACAGAGACATATTATTCACAGCAGGACAGGACAGAGACATATTATTCACAGCAGGTCAGAGACATATTATTCACAGCAGGAAAGAGAAATATTATTCACAGCAGGACAGAGACATATTATTCACAGCAGGTCAGAGACATATTATTCACAGCAGGACAGGACAGAGACATATTATTCACAGCAGGAAAGGACAGAGACATATTATTCACAGCAGGACAGGACAGAGACATATTATTCACAGCAGGTCAGGACAGAGACATATTATTCACAGAAGGTCAGGACAGAGACATATTATTCACAGCAGGTCAGAGACATATTATTCACAGCAGGACAGAGACATATTATTCACAGCAGGACAGGTCAGAGACATATTATTCACAGCAGGTCAGGACAGAGACATATTATTCACAGCAGGTCAGGACAGAGACATATTATTCACAGCAGGTCAGGACAGAGACATATTATTCACAGCAGGACAGAGACATATTATTCACAGCAGGACAGGACAGAGATATAATATTCACAGCAGGACAGGACAGAGACATATTATTCACAGCAGGTCAGGACAGAGACATATTATTCACAGCAGGACAGGTTAGAGACATATTATTCACAGCAGGTCAGGTCAGACACATATTATTCACAGCAGGACAGGACAGGACAGAGACATATTATTCACAGCAGGACAGAGACATATTATTCACAGCAGGACAGAGACATATTATTCACAGTAGGTCAGAGACATATTATTCACAGCAGGACAGAGAAATATTATTCACAGCAGGACAGAGACATATTATTCACAGCAGGTCAGAGACATATTATTCACAGCAGGACAGGACAGAGACATATTATTCACAGCAGGACAGGACAGAGACATATTATTCACAGCAGGTCAGGACAGAGACATATTATTCACAGCAGGTCAGGACAGAGACATATTATTCACAGCAGGTCAGAGACATATTATTCACAGCACGACAGAGACATATTATTCACAGCAGGACAGAGACATATTATTCACAGCAGGACAGAGACATATTATTCACAGCAGGACAGGTCAGAGACATATTATTCACAGCAGGTCAGGACAGAGACATATTATTCACAGCAGGTCAGGACAGAGACATATTATTCACAGCAGGTCAGGACAGAGACATATTATTCACAGCAGGACAGGACAGAGACATATTATTCACAGCAGGACAGAGACATTATTCACAGCAGGACAGGACAGAGACATATTATTCACAGCAGGACAGAGACATATTATTCACAGCAGGACAGGACATAGATATACTATTCATAGCAGGTCAGGACAGAGACATATTATTCACAGCAGGTCAGGACAGAGACATATTATTCACAGCAGGACAGGACAGAGACATATTATTCACAGCAGGACAGGACAGAGACATATTATTCACAGCAGGACAGAGACATTATTCACAGCAGGACAGGACAGAGACATATTATTCACAGCAGGTCAGGACAGAGACATATTATTCACAGCAGGTCAGAGACATATTATTCACAGCAGGACAGGACAGAGACATATTATTCACAGCAGGTCAGGACAGAGACATATTATTCACAGCAGGACAGGACAGAGACATCATTCACAGCAGGTCAGAGACATATTATTCACAGCAGGACAGAGACATATTATTCACAGCAGGACAGGACAGAGATATAATATTCACAGCAGGACAGGACAGAGACATATTATTCACAGCAGGTCAGGACAGAGACATATTATTCACAGCAGGACAGGTCAGAGACATATTATTCACAGCAGGTCAGGTCAGAGACATATTATTCACAGCAGGTCAGAGACATATTATTCACAGCAGGTCAGGACAGAGACATATTATTCACAGCAGGACAGGACAGAGATATAATATTCACAGCAGGACAGGACAGAGACATATTCACAGCAGGACAGAGACATATTATTCACAGCAGGACAGAGACATATTATTCACAGCAGGACAGGACAGAGACATATTATTCACAGCAGGACAGAGACATATTATTCACAGCAGGACAGGACAGAGTCATATTATTCACAGCAGGACAGAGACATATTATTCACAGCAGGACAGAGACATATTATTCACAGCAGGACAGGACAGGACAGAGACATATTATTCACAGCAGGACAGGACAGAGACATATTATTCACAGCAGGTCAGGACAGAGACATATTATTCACAGCAGGTCAGGACAGAGACATATTATTCACAGCAGGTCAGAGACATATTATTCACAGCAGGACAGAGACATATTATTCACAGCAGGACAGGTCAGAGACATATTATTCACAGCAGGTCAGGACAGAGACATATTATTCACAGCAGGTCAGGACAGAGACATATTATTCACAGCAGGTCAGGACAGAGACATATTATTCACAGCAGGTCAGGACAGAGACATATTATTCACAGCAGGACAGGACAGAGACATATTATTCACAGCAGGTCAGAGACATATTATTCACAGCAGGACAGGACAGATATATAATATTCACAGCAGGTCAGGACAGAGACATATTATTCACAGCAGGTCAGGACAGAGACATATTATTCACAGCAGGTCAGGACAGAGACATATTATTCACAGCAGGACAGGACAGAGACATATTATTCACAGCAGGACAGGACAGAGACATATTATTCACAGCAGGTCAGAGACATATTATTCACAGCAGGACAGGACAGAGACATATTATTCACAGCAGGACAGGACAGAGGCATATTATTCACAGCAGGACAGGACAGAGACATATTATTCACAGCAGGTCAGGACAGAGACATATTATTCACAGCAGGACAGGACAGAGACATATTATTCACAGCAGGTCAGGACAGAGACATATTATTCACAGCAGGACAGGACAGAGACATATTATTCACAGCAGGTCAGGACAGAGACATATTATTCCCAGCAGGTCAGGACAGAGACATATTATTCACAGCAGGAGAGGACAGGGACAAATTATTCACAGCAGGACAGAGACATATTATTCACAGCAGGACAGAGACATATTATTCACAGCAGGACAGGACAGAGACATATTATTCACAGCAGAACAGAGACAGAGACATATTATTCACAGCAGGACAGAGACAGAGACATATTATTCACAGCAGGACAGAGACATATTATTCACAGCAGGACAGAGACATATTATTCACAGCAGGACAGAGACATATTATTCACAGCAGGACAGGACAGAGACATATTATTCACAGCAGGACAGGACAGAGACATATTACTCACAGCAGGACAGGACAGAGGCATATTATTCACAGCAGGTCAGGACAGAGGCATATTATTCACAGCAGGTCAGGACAGAGACATATTATTCACAGCAGGACAGGACAGAGACATATTATTCACAGCAGGACAGGACAGAGACATATTATTCACAGCAGGACAGGACAGAGACATATTATTCACAGCAGGACAGGACAGAGGCATATTATTCACAGCAGGACAGGACAGAGGCATATTATTCACAGCAGGTCAGGACAGAGACATATTAACAGCAGGACAGGACAGAGACATAGTATTCACAGCAGGACAGGATAGAGTCATATTATTCACAGCAGGACAGAGACATATTATTCACAGCAGGACAGAGGCATATTATTCACAGCAGGACAGGACATAGATATACTATTCATAGCAGGTCAGGAGAGACATATTATTCACAGCAGGACAGGTCAGAGACATATTATTCACAGCAGGTCAGGACAGAGACATATTATTCACAGCAGGTCAGGACAGAGACATATTATTCACAGCAGGACAGGACAGAGACATATTATTCACAGCAGGACAGGACAGAGACATATTATTCACAGCAGGACAGAGACATTATTCACAGCAGGACAGGACAGAGACATATTATTCACAGCAGGACAGAGACATATTATTCACAGCAGGACAGGACATAGATATACTATTCATAGCAGGTCAGGACAGAGACATATTATTCACAGCAGGTCAGGACAGAGACATATTATTCACAGCAGGACAGGACAGAGACATATTATTCACAGCAGGACAGGACAGAGACATATTATTCACAGCAGGACAGAGACATTATTCACAGCAGGACAGGACAGAGACATATTATTCACAGCAGGTCAGGACAGAGACATATTATTCACAGCAGGTCAGAGACATATTATTCACAGCAGGACAGGACAGAGATATAATATTCACAGCAGGACAGGACAGAGACATATTATTCACAGCAGGTCAGGACAGAGACATATTATTCACAGCAGGTCAGGACAGAGACATATTATTCACAGCAGGACAGGACAGAGACATATTATTCACAGCAGGACAGGACAGAGACATATTATTCACAGCAGGTCAGAGACATATTATTCACAGCAGGACAGAGAAATATTATTCACAGCAGGACAGAGACATATTATTCACAGCAGGTCAGAGACATATTATTCACAGCAGGACAGGACAGAGACATATTATTCACAGCAGGAAAGGACAGAGACATATTATTCACAGCAGGACAGGACAGAGACATATTATTCACAGCAGGTCAGGACAGAGACATATTATTCACAGAAGGTCAGGACAGAGACATATTATTCACAGCAGGACAGGACAGAGACATTATTCACAGCAGGTCAGAGACATATTATTCACAGCAGGACAGAGACATATTATTCACAGCAGGACAGGACAGAGATATAATATTCACAGCAGGACAGGACAGAGACATATTATTCACAGCAGGTCAGGACAGAGACATATTATTCACAGCAGGACAGGTTAGAGACATATTATTCACAGCAGGTCAGGTCAGAGACATATTATTCACAGCAGGAAAGGACAGAGACATATTATTCACAGCAGGACAGAGACATATTATTCACAGCAGGACAGAGACATATTATTCACAGTAGGACAGGACAGAGACATATTATTCACAGCAGGACAGGTCAGAGACATATTATTCACAGCAGGTCAGGTCAGAGACATATTATTCACAGCAGGACAGGACAGAGGCATATTATTCACAGCAGGACAGAGACATATTATTCACAGTAGGTCAGAGACATATTATTCACAGCAGGACAGGACAGAGACATATTATTCACAGCAGGACAGGTCAGAGACATATTATTCACAGCAGGTCAGGTCAGAGACATATTATTCACAGCAGGACAGGACAGAGACATATTATTCACAGCAGGACAGAGACATTATTCACAGCAGGACAGAGACATATTATTCACAGCAGGACAGAGACATATTATCCACAGTAGGTCAGAGACATATTATTCACAGCAGGACAGGACAGAGTCATATTATTCACAGCAGGACAGAGACATATTATTCACAGCAGGACAGAAACATATTATTCACAGCAGGACAGGACAGGACAGAGACATATTATTCACAGCAGGACAGGACAGAGACATATTATTCACAGCAGGTCAGGACAGAGACATATTATTCACAGCAGGACAGAGACATATTATTCACAGCAGGACAGAGACATATTATTCACAGCAGGTCAGAGACATATTGTTCACAGCAGGACAGAGACATATTATTCACAGCAGGACAGAGACATATTATTCACAGCAGGACAGAGACATATTATTCACAGCAGGACAGAGACATATTATTCACAGCAGGACAGGTCAGAGACATATTATTCACAGCAGGTCAGGACAGAGACATATTATTCACAGCAGGTCAGGACAGAGACATATTATTCACAGCAGGTCAGGACAGAGACATATTATTCACAGCAGGTCAGGACAGAGACATATTATTCACAGCAGGACAGGACAGAGACATATTATTCACAGCAGGTCAGAGACATATTATTCACAGCAGGTCAGGACAGAGACATATTATTCACAGCAGGACAGGACAGAGATATAATATTCACAGCAGGACAGGACAGAGACATATTCACAGCAGGACAGAGACATATTATTCACAGCAGGACAGAGACATATTATTCACAGCAGGACAGGACAGAGACATATTATTCACAGCAGGTCAGAGACATATTATTCACAGCAGGACAGAGACATATTATTCACAGCAGGACAGAGACATATTATTCACAGCAGGACAGAGACATATTATTCACAGCAGGACAGGTCAGAGACATATTATTCACAGCAGGTCAGGACAGAGACATATTATTCACAGCAGGTCAGGACAGAGACATATTATTCACAGCAGGTCAGGACAGAGACATATTATTCACAGCAGGTCAGAGACATATTATTCACAGCAGGTCAGGACAGAGACATATTATTCACAGCAGGACAGAGACATATTATTCACAGCAGGACAGGACAGAGATATAATATTCACAGCAGGACAGGACAGAGACATATTATTCACAGCAGGTCAGGACAGAGACATATTATTCACAGCAGGACAGGTCAGAGACATATTATTCACAGCAGGTCAGGTCAGAGACATATTATTCACAGCAGGACAGGACAGAGACATATTATTCACAGCAGGACAGAGACATATTATTCACAGCAGGTCAGGACAGAGACATATTATTCACAGCAGGTCAGGACAGAGACATATTATTCACAGCAGGACAGAGACATATTATTCACAGCAGGACAGAGACATATTATTCACAGCAGGTCAGGACAGAGACATATTATTCAAAGCAGGACAGGACAGAGACATATTATTCACAGCAGGTCAGAGACATATTATTCACAGCAGGACAGAGAAATATTATTCACAGCAGGACAGAGACATATTATTCACAGCAGGTCAGAGACATATTATTCACAGCAGGACAGGACAGAGACATATTATTCACAGCAGGACAGGACAGAGACATATTATTCACAGCAGGTCAGGACAGAGACATATTATTCACAGCAGGTCAGGACAGAGACATATTATTCACAGCAGGTCAGGACAGAGACATATTATTCACAGCAGGTCAGAGACATATTATTCACAGCACGACAGAGACATATTATTCACAGCAGGACAGAGACATATAATTCACAGCAGGAAAGAGACATATTATTCACAGCAGGACAGGTCAGAGACATATTATTCACAGCAGGTCAGGACAGAGACATATTATTCACAGCAGGTCAGGACAGAGACATATTATTCACAGCAGGTCAGGACAGAGACATATTATTCACAGCAGGACAGGACAGAGACATCATTCACAGCAGGTCAGAGACATATTATTCACAGCAGGACAGAGACATATTATTCACAGCAGGACAGGACAGAGATATAATATTCACAGCAGGACAGGACAGAGACATATTATTCACAGCAGGTCAGGACAGAGACATATTATTCACAGCAGGACAGGTCAGAGACATATTATTCACAGCAGGTCAGGACAGAGACATATTATTCACAGCAGGACAGGACAGAGATATAATATTCACAGCAGGACAGGACAGAGATATAATATTCACAGCAGGACAGGACAGAGACATATTCACAGCAGGACAGAGACATATTATTCACAGCAGGACAGAGACATATTATTCACAGCAGGACAGGACAGAGACATATTATTCACAGCAGGACAGAGACATATTATTCACAGCAGGACAGAGTCATATTATTCACAGCAGGACAGAGACATATTATTCACAGCAGGACAGGACAGGACAGAGACATATTATTCACAGCAGGACAGGACAGAGACATATTATTCACAGCAGGTCAGGACAGAGACATATTATTCACAGCAGGTCAGGACAGAGACATATTATTCACAGCAGGACAGAGACATATTATTCACAGCAGGACAGAGACATATTATACACAGCAGGACAGAAACATATTATTCACAGCAGGACAGGTCAGAGACATATTATTCACAGCAGGTCAGAGACATATTATTCACAGCAGGACAGAGAAATATTATTCACAGCAGGTCAGAGACATATTATTCACAGCAGGAAAGGACAGAGACATATTATTCACAGCAGGACAGGACAGAGACATATTATTCACAGCAGGTCAGGACAGAGACATATTATTCACAGCAGGTCAGGACAGAGACATATTATTCACAGCAGGACAGAGACATATTATTCACAGCAGGACAGAGACATATTATACACAGCAGGACAGAAACATATTATTCACAGCAGGACAGGTCAGAGACATATTATTCACAGCAGGACAGGACAGAGTCATATTATTCACAGCAGGACAGAGACATATTATTCACAGCAGGACAGAGACATATTATTCACAGCAGGACAGGACAGGACAGAGACATATTATTCACAGTAGGACAGGACAGAGATATTATTCACAGCAGGTCAGGACAGAGACATATTATTCACAGCAGGTCAGGACAGAGACATATTATTCACAGCAGGACAGAGACATATTATTCACAGCAGGTCAGAGACATATTATTCACAGCAGGACAGGACAGAGATATAATATTCACAGCAGGTCAGGACAGAGACATATTATTCACAGCAGGTCAGGACAGAGACATATTATTCACAGCAGGTCAGGACAGAGACATATTATTCACAGCAGGACAGGACAGAGACATATTATTCACAGCAGGTCAGAGAAATATTATTCACAGCAGGACAGAGACATATTATTCACAGCAGGACAGGACAGAGATAATATTCACAGCAGGACAGGACAGAGACATATTCACAGCAGGACAGAGACATATTATTCACAGCAGGACAGAGACATATAATTCACAGCAGGACAGGACAGAGACATATTATTCACAGCAGGTCAGGACAGAGACATATTATTCACAGCAGGACAGGACAGAGACATATTATTCACAGCAGGTCAGGACAGAGACATATTATTCACAGCAGGACAGGACAGAGACATATTATTCACAGCAGGACAGAGACATATTATTCACAGCAGGACAGGACAGGACAGAGACATATTATTCACAGCAGGACAGGACAGAGACATATTATTCACAGCAGGTCAGGATAGAGACATATTATTCACAGCAGGTCAGGACAGAGACATATTATTCACAGCAGGTCAGAGACATATTATTCACAGCAGGTCAGAGACATATTATTCACAGCAGGACAGAGACATATTATTCACAGCAGGACAGAGACATATTATTCACAGCAGGACAGAGACATATTATTCACAGCAGGACAGAGACATATTATTCACAGCAGGACAGAGACATATTATTCACAGCAGGACAGGTCAGAGACATATTATTCACAGCAGGTCTCGACAGAGACATATTATTCACAGCAGGTCAGGACAGAGACATATTATTCACAGCAGGTCAGGACAGAGACATATTATTCACAGCAGGTCAGGACAGAGACATATTATTCACAGCAGGACAGGACAGAGACATATTATTCACAGCAGGTCAGAGACATATTATTCACAGCAGGACAGAGACATATTATTCACAGCAGGACAGGACAGAGATATAATATTCACAGCAGGACAGGACAGAGATATAATATTCACAGCAGGACAGGACAGAGACATATTCACATCAGGACAGAGACATATTATTCACAGCAGGACAGAGACATATTATTCACAGCAGGACAGGACAGAGTCATATTATTCACAGCAGGACAGAGACATATTATTCACAGCAGGACAGAGACATATTATTCACAGCAGGACAGGACAGAGACATATTATTCACAGTAGGACAGGACAGAGACATATTCACATCAGGACAGAGACATATTATTCACAGCAGGACAGAGACATATTATTCACAGCAGGACAGGACAGAGTCATATTATTCACAGCAGGACAGAGACATATTATTCACAGCAGGACAGGACAGGACAGAGACATATTATTCACAGTAGGACAGGACAGAGATATTATTCACAGCAGGTCAGGACAGAGATATTATTCACAGCAGGTCAGGACAGAGACATATTATTCACAGCAGGTCAGGACAGAGACATATTATTCACAGCAGGACAGAGACATATTATTCACAGCAGGACAGAGACATATTATTCACAGCAGGTCAGAGACATATTATTCACAGCAGGACAGGACAGAGATATAATATTCACAGCAGGTCAGGACAGAGACATATTATTCACAGCAGGTCAGGACAGAGACATATTATTCACAGCAGGTCAGGACAGAGACATATTATTCACAGCAGGACAGGACAGAGACATATTATTCACAGCAGGTCAGAGAAATATTATTCACAGCAGGACAGAGAAATATTATTCACAGCAGGACAGGACAGAGATAATATTCACAGCAGGACAGGACAGAGACATATTCACAGCAGGACAGAGACATATTATTCACAGCAGGACAGAGACATATAATTCACAGCAGGACAGGACAGAGACATATTATTCACAGCAGGTCAGGACAGAGACATATTATTCACAGCAGGACAGGACAGAGTCATATTATTCACAGCAGGACAGAGACATATTATTCACAGCAGGACAGAGACATATTATTCACAGCAGGACAGAGACATATTATTCACAGCAGGACAGGACAGGACAGAGACATATTATTCACAGCAGGACAGGACAGAGACATATTATTCACAGCAGGTCAGGACAGAGACATATTATTCACAGCAGGTCAGGACAGAGACATATTATTCACAGCAGGTCAGAGACATATTATTCACAGCAGGACAGAGACATATTATTCACAGCAGGACAGAGACATATTATTCACAGCAGGACAGAGACATATTATTCACAGCAGGACAGAGACATATTATTCACAGCAGGACAGGTCAGAGACATATTATTCACAGCCGGTCTGGACAGAGACATATTATTCACAGCAGGTCTCGACAGAGACATATTATTCACAGCAGGTCAGAGACATATTATTCACAGCAGGACAGGACAGAGATATAATATTCACAGCAGGTCAGGACAGAGACATATTATTCACAGCAGGTCAGGACAGAGACATATTATTCACAGCAGGTCAGGACAGAGACATATTATTCACAGCAGGACAGGACAGAGACATATTATTCACAGCAGGTCAGAGACATATTATTCACAGCAGGTCAGAGACATATTATTCACAGCAGGACAGAGACATATTATTCACAGCAGGACAGGACAGAGACATATTATTCACAGCAGGACAGAGACATATTATTCACAGCAGGACAGAGACATATTATTCACAGCAGGACAGGTCAGGACAGAGACATATTATTCACAGCAGGACAGGACAGAGACATATTATTCACAGCAGGTCAGGACAGAGACATATTATTCACAGCAGGTCAGGACAGAGACATATTATTCACAGCAGGTCAGGACAGAGACATATTATTCACAGCAGGACAGAGACATATTATTCACAGCAGGTCAGAGACATATTATTCACAGCAGGACAGGACAGAGATATAATATTCACAGCAGGTCAGGACAGAGACATATTATTCACAGCAGGTCAGGACAGAGACATATTATTCACAGCAGGTCAGGACAGAGACATATTATTCACAGCAGGACAGGACAGAGACATATTATTCACAGCAGGTCAGAGAAATATTATTCACAGCAGGACAGAGACATATTATTCACAGCAGGACAGGACAGAGATAATATTCACAGCAGGACAGGACAGAGACATATTCACAGCAGGACAGAGACATATTATTCACAGCAGGACAGAGACATATAATTCACAGCAGGACAGGACAGAGACATATTATTCACAGCAGGTCAGGACAGAGACATATTATTCACAGCAGGACAGGACAGAGACATATTATTCACAGCAGGTCAGGACAGAGACATATTATTCACAGCAGGACAGGACAGAGACATATTATTCACAGCAGGACAGAGACATATTATTCACAGCAGGACAGGACAGGACAGAGACATATTATTCACAGCAGGACAGGACAGAGACATATTATTCACAGCAGGTCAGGACAGAGACATATTATTCACAGCAGGTCAGGACAGAGACATATTATTCACAGCAGGTCAGAGACATATTATTCACAGCAGGTCAGAGACATATTATTCACAGCAGGACAGAGACATATTATTCACAGCAGGACAGAGACATATTATTCACAGCAGGACAGAGACATATTATTCACAGCAGGACAGAGACATATTATTCACAGCAGGACAGGTCAGAGACATATTATTCACAGCCGGTCTGGACAGAGACATATTATTCACAGCAGGTCTCGACAGAGACATATTATTCACAGCAGGTCAGGACAGAGACATATTATTCACAGCAGGTCAGGACAGAGACATATTATTCACAGCAGGTCAGGACAGAGACATATTATTCACAGCAGGACAGGACAGAGACATATTATTCACAGCAGGTCAGAGACATATTATTCACAGCAGGACAGAGACATATTATTCACAGCAGGACAGGACAGAGATATAATATTCACAGCAGGACAGGACAGAGATATAATATTCACAGCAGGACAGGACAGAGATATAATATTCACAGCAGGACAGGACAGAGACATATTCACATCAGGACAGAGACATATTATTCACAGCAGGACAGAGACATATTATTCACAGCAGGACAGGACAGAGTCATATTATTCACAGCAGGACAGAGACATATTATTCACAGCAGGACAGAGACATATTATTCACAGCAGGACAGGACAGGACAGAGACATATTATTCACAGTAGGACAGGACAGAGACATATTCACATCAGGACAGAGACATATTATTCACAGCAGGACAGAGACATATTATTCACAGCAGGACAGGACAGAGTCATATTATTCACAGCAGGACAGAGACATATTATTCACAGCAGGACAGGACAGGACAGAGACATATTATTCACAGTAGGACAGGACAGAGATATTATTCACAGCAGGTCAGGACAGAGATATTATTCACAGCAGGTCAGGACAGAGACATATTATTCACAGCAGGTCAGGACAGAGACATATTATTCACAGCAGGACAGAGACATATTATTCACAGCAGGTCAGAGACATATTATTCACAGCAGGTCAGAGACATATTATTCACAGCAGGACAGGACAGAGATATAATATTCACAGCAGGTCAGGACAGAGACATATTATTCACAGCAGGTCAGGACAGAGACATATTATTCACAGCAGGTCAGGACAGAGACATATTATTCACAGCAGGACAGGACAGAGACATATTATTCACAGCAGGTCAGAGAAATATTATTCACAGCAGGACAGAGACATATTATTCACAGCAGGACAGGACAGAGATAATATTCACAGCAGGACAGGACAGAGACATATTCACAGCAGGACAGAGACATATTATTCACAGCAGGACAGAGACATATAATTCACAGCAGGACAGGACAGAGACATATTATTCACAGCAGGTCAGGACAGAGACATATTATTCACAGCAGGACAGGACAGAGACATATTATTCACAGCAGGTCAGGACAGAGACATATTATTCACAGCAGGACAGGACAGAGACATATTATTCACAGCAGGACAGAGACATATTATTCACAGCAGGACAGGACAGGACAGAGACATATTATTCACAGCAGGACAGGACAGAGACATATTATTCACAGCAGGTCAGGACAGAGACATATTATTCACAGCAGGTCAGGACAGAGACATATTATTCACAGCAGGTCAGAGACATATTATTCACAGCAGGTCAGAGACATATTATTCACAGCAGGACAGAGACATATTATTCACAGCAGGACAGAGACATATTATTCACAGCAGGACAGAGACATATTATTCACAGCAGGACAGAGACATATTATTCACAGCAGGACAGGTCAGAGACATATTATTCACAGCCGGTCTGGACAGAGACATATTATTCACAGCAGGTCTCGACAGAGACATATTATTCACAGCAGGTCAGAGACATATTATTCACAGCATGACAGGACAGAGATATAATATTCACAGCAGGTCAGGACAGAGACATATTATTCACAGCAGGTCAGGACAGAGACATATTATTCACAGCAGGTCAGGACAGAGACATATTATTCACAGCAGGACAGGACAGAGACATATTATTCACAGCAGGTCAGAGACATATTATTCACAGCAGGTCAGAGACATATTATTCACAGCAGGACAGAGACATATTATTCACAGCAGGACAGAGACATATTATTCACAGCAGGACAGAGACATATTATTCACAGCAGGACAGGTCAGGACAGAGACATATTATTCACAGCAGGACAGGACAGAGACATATTATTCACAGCAGGTCAGGACAGAGACATATTATTCACAGCAGGTCAGGACAGAGACATATTATTCACAGCAGGTCAGAGACATATTATTCACAGCAGGTCAGAGACATATTATTCACAGCAGGTCAGAGACATATTATTCACAGCAGGACAGAGACATATTATTCACAGCAGGACAGAGACATATTATTCACAGCAGGACAGAGACATATTATTCACAGCAGGACAGGTCAGAGACATATTATTCACAGCCGGTCTGGACAGAGACATATTATTCACAGCAGGTCTCGACAGAGACATATTATTCACAGCAGGTCAGAGACATATTATTCACAGCCGGTCTGGACAGAGACATATTATTCACAGCAGGTCTCGACAGAGACATATTATTCACAGCAGGTCAGGACAGAGACATATTATTCACAGCAGGACAGGACAGAGACATATTATTCACAGCAGGTCAGAGACATATTATTCACAGCAGGACAGAGACATATTATTCACAGCAGGACAGGACAGAGATATAATATTCACAGCAGGACAGGACAGAGATATAATATTCACAGCAGGACAGGACAGAGACATATTATTCACAGCAGGTCAGGACAGAGACATATTATTCACAGCAGGTCAGGACAGAGACATATTATTCACAGCAGGACAGGACAGAGACATATTATTCACAGCAGGTCAGAGACATATTATTCACAGCAGGTCAGAGACATATTATTCACAGCAGGACAGAGACATATTATTCACAGCAGGACAGAGACATATTATTCACAGCAGGACAGAGACATATTATTCACAGCAGGACAGAGACATATTATTCACAGCAGGACAGGTCAGGACAGAGACATATTATTCACAGCAGGACAGGACAGAGACATATTATTCACAGCAGGTCAGGACAGAGACATATTATTCACAGCAGGTCAGGACAGAGACATATTATTCACAGCAGGTCAGAGACATATTATTCACAGCAGGTCAGAGACATATTATTCACAGCAGGACAGAGACATATTATTCACAGCAGGACAGAGACATATTATTCACAGCAGGACAGAGACATATTATTCACAGCAGGACAGGTCAGAGACATATTATTCACAGCCGGTCTGGACAGAGACATATTATTCACAGCAGGTCTCGACAGAGACATATTATTCACAGCAGGTCAGAGACATATTATTCACAGCCGGTCTGGACAGAGACATATTATTCACAGCAGGTCTCGACAGAGACATATTATTCACAGCAGGTCAGGACAGAGACATATTATTCACAGCAGGACAGGACAGAGACATATTATTCACAGCAGGTCAGAGACATATTATTCACAGCAGGACAGAGACATATTATTCACAGCAGGACAGGACAGAGATATAATATTCACAGCAGGACAGGACAGAGATATAATATTCACAGCAGGACAGGACAGAGACATATTCACATCAGGACAGAGACATATTATTCACAGCAGGACAGAGACATATTATTCACAGCAGGACAGGACAGAGACATTATTCACAGCAGGTCAGAGACATATTATTCACAGCAGGACAGGACAGAGTCATATTATTCACAGCAGGACAGAGACATATTATTCACAGCAGGACAGAGACATATTATTCACAGCAGGTCAGGACAGAGATATAATATTCACAGCAGGACAGGACAGAGACATATTCACAGCAGGACAGAGACATATTATTCACAGCAGGACAGAGACATATTATTCACAGCAGGACAGGACAGAGACATATTATTCACAGCAGGTCAGAGACATATTATTCACAGCAGGACAGGACAGAGTCATATTATTCACAGCAGGACAGAGACATATTATTCACAGCAGGACAGAGACATATTATTCACAGCAGGACAGGACAGGACAGAGACATATTATTCACAGCAGGACAGGACAGAGACATATTATTCACAGCAGGTCAGGACAGAGACATATTATTCACAGCAGGACAGAGACATATTATTCACAGCAGGACAGGACAGAGTCATATTATTCACAGCAGGACAGAGACATATTATTCACAGCAGGACAGAGACATATTATTCACAGCAGGTCAGGACAGAGATATAATATTCACAGCAGGACAGGACAGAGACATATTCACAGCAGGACAGAGACATATTATTCACAGCAGGACAGAGACATATTATTCACAGCAGGACAGGACAGAGACATATTATTCACAGCAGGTCAGAGACATATTATTCACAGCAGGACAGGACAGAGTCATATTATTCACAGCAGGACAGAGACATATTATTCACAGCAGGACAGAGACATATTATT
Source organism: Oncorhynchus tshawytscha (assembly GCF_018296145.1). Taxonomy (NCBI): domain Eukaryota; kingdom Metazoa; phylum Chordata; class Actinopteri; order Salmoniformes; family Salmonidae; genus Oncorhynchus; species Oncorhynchus tshawytscha. The sequence goes on along the minus strand of NC_056437.1, from coordinate 1,924,223 downwards.
CACAGCAGGACAGGACAGGACAGAGACATATTATTCACAGCAGGACAGGACAGAGACATATTATTCACAGCAGGTCAGGACAGAGACATATTATTCACAGCAGGACAGAGACATATTATTCACAGCAGGACAGGACAGAGACATATTATTCACAGCAGGTCAGAGACATATTATTCACAGCAGGACAGAGACATATTATTCACAGCAGGACAGGACAGAGATATAATATTCACAGCAGGACAGGACAGAGATATAATATTCACAGCAGGACAGGACAGAGACATATTCACATCAGGACAGAGACATATTATTCACAGCAGGACAGAGACATATTATTCACAGCAGGACAGGACAGAGACATTATTCACAGCAGGTCAGAGACATATTATTCACAGCAGGACAGGACAGAGTCATATTATTCACAGCAGGACAGAGACATATTATTCACAGCAGGACAGAGACATATTATTCACAGCAGGTCAGGACAGAGATATAATATTCACAGCAGGACAGGACAGAGACATATTCACAGCAGGACAGAGACATATTATTCACAGCAGGACAGAGACATATTATTCACAGCAGGACAGGACAGAGACATATTATTCACAGCAGGTCAGAGACATATTATTCACAGCAGGACAGGACAGAGTCATATTATTCACAGCAGGACAGAGACATATTATTCACAGCAGGACAGAGACATATTATTCACAGCAGGACAGGACAGGACAGAGACATATTATTCACAGCAGGACAGGACAGAGACATATTATTCACAGCAGGTCAGGACAGAGACATATTATTCACAGCAGGACAGAGACATATTATTCACAGCAGGACAGAGACATATTATTCACAGCAGGACAGAGACATATTATTCACAGCAGGTCAGAGACATATTATTCACAGCAGGACAGGACAGAGATATAATATTCACAGCAGGACAGGACAGAGACATATTATTCACAGCAGGTCAGGACAGAGACATATTATTCACAGCAGGTCAGGACAGAGACATATTATTCACAGCAGGACAGGACAGAGACATATTATTCACAGCAGGACAGGACAGAGACATATTATTCACAGCAGGTCAGAGACATATTATTCACAGCAGGACAGAGAAATATTATTCACAGCAGGACAGAGACATATTATTCACAGCAGGTCAGAGACATATTATTCACAGCAGGACAGGACAGAGACATATTATTCACAGCAGGACAGGACAGAGACATATTATTCACAGCAGGTCAGGACAGAGACATATTATTCACAGCAGGTCAGGATAGAGACATATTATTCACAGCAGGTCAAGACAGAGACATATTATTCACAGCAGGACAGAGACATATTATTCACAGCAGGACAGAGACATATTATTCACAGCAGGACAGAGACATATTATTCACAGCAGGACAGAGACATATTATTCACAGCAGGACAGAGACATATTATTCACAGCAGGACAGAGACATATTATTCACAGCAGGTCAGAGACATATTATTCACAGCAGGACAGTGACATATCATTCACATCAGGACAGAGACATATTATTCACAGCAGGACAGGTCAGAGACATATTATTCACAGCAGGACAGAGAATTATTATTCACAGCAGGACAGAGACATATTATTCACAGCAGGACAGAGACATATTATTCACAGCAGGTCAGAGACATATTATTCACAGCAGGTCAGAGACATATTATTCACAGCAGGACAGGTCAGAGACATAATATTCACAGCAGGACAGGACAGGACAGAGACATTATTCACAGCAGGTCAGGACAGAGACATATTATTCACAGCAGGTCAGGACAGAGACATATTATTCACAGCAGGTCAGAGACATATTATTCACAGCAGGTCAGAGACATATTATTCACAGCAGGACAGAGACATATTATTCACAGCAGGACAGGACAGAGGCCTATTATTCACAGCAGGACAGGTCAGAGACACATTATTCACAGCAGGACAGGTCAGAGACATATTATTCACAGCAGGACAGGACAGAGTCATATTATTCACAGCAGGACAGAGAATTATTATTCACAGCAGGACAGAGACATATTATTCACAGCAGGACAGGACAGAGTCATATTATTCACAGCAGGACAGAGAATTATTATTCACAGCAGGACAGAGACATATTATTCACAGCAGGACAGAGACATATTATTCACAGCAGGGACAGACATATTATTCACAGCAGGACAGGACAGAGACATATTATTCACAGCAGGACAGGACAGAGACATATTATTCACAGCAGGACAGAGAATTATTATTCACAGCAGGACAGAGACATATTATTCACAGCAGGACAGAGACATATTATTCACAGGACAGGACAGAGACATATTATTCACAGCAGGACAGAGACATATTATTCACAGCAGGACAGGACAGAGACATATTATCACAGCAGGTCAGAGATTCAGCAGGACAGAGACATATTATTCAGCAGGACAGGACAGACATAATATTCACAGCAGGACAGGACAGAGACATATTATTCACAGCAGGACAGGACAGAGACATATTATTCACAGCAGGACAGGACAGAGACATATTATTCACAGCAGGACAGGACAGAGACATATTATTCACAGCAGGACAGGACAGAGACATATTATTCACAGCAGGACAGGACAGAGTCATATTATTCACAGCAGGACAGAGAATTATTATTCACAGCAGGACAGAGACATATTATTCACAGCAGGACAGAGACATATTATTCACAGCAGGACAGAGACATATTATTCACAGCAGGACAGAGACATATTATTCACAGCAGGACAGGTTAAGGTAGCCAAGATAAGGTAGCCAAGATAAGGTAGCCAGGATAAGGTAGCCAAGATAAGGTAGCCAGGATAAGGTAGCCAGGATAAGGTAGCCAGGATAAGGTAGCCAGGATAAGGTAGCCAGGATAAGGTAGCCAAGATAAGGTAGCTATGATATGAACCTGCCAGAGGAAGCAGAGCTAGCGGCCAGGGGGACTGGGGGTTACTTTGAGCCACAAAAACAAAACAGACTGTTGAGAAAACGTATCAATTTAAATTGTACAGAATTAAGAATGAAAACATTTAAATGTGTCAGTGTGTTAAACAAGTCTTTTCCTCGTTTCTCTCCCCTTGTATATTTCTGACATCAGATCTTCAACCATAAACCTAATATTAGATAAAGGGAACCTGAGTGAACAAATAGCACAACAATTACATACTTAGTTCATTTATTTCATAATCAAAGTTATGCAACACCCAATGCCCCTGTGTGAAAAAGTAATTGCCCCCTTGCACTCAATACCTCCTCATGCGTTTTACACACACCGTATAAAGACTTTCTTTGTTTCTACCGTGTCATTGACTTGTTTATTGTGTTATTGGCTTGTTAATTGTTTACTCCATGTGTAACTCTCTGTTGTTGTTTGTGTCACACTGCTTTGCTTTATCTTGACCAGGTCGCAGTTGCAAATGAGAACTTGTTCTCAACTGGCCGACCTGGATGAATCTGTGGATGAATCTACTGTAGCTGCAACGACTCCAACCAACCACTTCCTGTAGTTATTGATCAGTCTCTCACGCCCCTGTGGAGGAATCTACTGTAGCTGCAACGACTCCAACCAACCACTTCCTGTAGTTATTGATCAGTCTCTCACGTCGCTGTGGAGGAATTTACTGTAGCTGCAACGACTCCTACCAAACACTTCCTGTAGTTGTTGACCAACCAAACTCTTCCTGTAGTTATTGATCAGTCTCTCACACCGCTGTGGAGGAATCTACTGTAGCTGCAACGACTCCAACCAACCACTTCCTGTAGTTATTGATCAGTCTCTCACGTCGCTGTGGAGGAATCTACTGTAGCTGCAACGACTCCAACCAACCACTTCCTGTAGTTATTGATCAGTCTCTCACGTTGCTTCTGTCTGCAATTATTTAATGCAAAGGTTTGATTGATTTACATAAAGATCATATTGTCTGACTACTGATTTCACCAATGAGCCAAATATTGACAAGGGACAAGGGACAAGGAACAGGGGACAAGGGACAAGGAACAAGGGACAAGGGACAAGGGACAAGGAACAGGGGACAAGGGACAAGGAACAAGGGACAAGGAACAAGGGACCCGACACCTTCTGTTAAATCCACTTCATATCAGTGTAAATGAAGTGCAAGGAGGATTTTTAAGGCTGTGTACATAAACACATAAACGTTGATTTTACAGGTAGAATGCATTACAGTTTTCCATGGCAGGCCGGGTTATGGGGACGAACCGCTCTGCAGTCCAGTGCCCCGATCAGCACCAGGAACAGGGTCGGTAGCAGTGGAATGCGTTCGATCAGCTTCATTCTGATTCCGAGCTCTCTGATTCGTCCGGACCAAGTATTCTCTGTCCCATGTCATCGGCTGGTTGGTGTGTGTCTGTTGTTCAGGCTGCAGTTTCTTTCCTGTCTGGTGTTAGCAGGCTGTAATAGTGCCTGTGTGTAGCTGGTGTAGAAAAGTCAAACGCAGGACAGCAGATATGAGTAAATAACGTAATTTACTCAAATATTAACAAATACAACACAATAAATCGAGCCCACAATAACGGACCGTATTACAAACAAACATTCACTCAAACAAACAAACAAACATGGGGGAACAGAGGGTTAAATAATGAACAAGTAATTGGGGGAATGAAACCAGGTGTGTAAGACAAGGACAAAACAAATGGAAAATGAAAAGTGGATCGGCGATGGCTAGAAGGCCGGTGTCGTCGACCGCCGAACGCCACCCGAAAAAGGAGAGGGACCAACTTCGGCGGAAGTCGTAACACAGGCCTGGTCTCTGTCCCTGCCATGCTAGCTGACAGCTCTGCTCTGCGTTAGTTAAAGGGGTCTGGTCTGTGAGGAGAAAGGACAGTAGCAGCTGATGAGTAGACTCCTAGGTTGCCTCCCAAAAATACACCCTATTCCCTATATATCCTATGTTCCCCTGTCAAAAGTAGTGCACTATAATGGGAATAGGGTACCATTCCCCATAGGGCCCTTGTCTAAAGTAGTGTACTATAAAGAGAATAGGGTACCATTCCACATAGGGCCCTTGTCTAAAGTAGTGCACTATAATGGGAATAGGGTACCATTCCCCATAGGGCCCTTGTCTAAAGTAGTGTACTATAAAGAGAATAGGGTACCATTCCCCATAGGGCCCTTGTTAAAGTAGTGTACTATAAAGAGAATAGGGTACCATTCCCCATAGGGCCCTTGTCTAAAGTAGTGTACTATAAAGAGAATAGGGTACCATTCCCCATAGGGCCCTTGTCTAAAGTAGTGCACTATAAAGGGAATAGGGTACCATTCCCCATAGGGCCCTTGTCTAAAGTAGTGTACTATAAAGAGAATAGGGTACCATTCCCCATAGGGCCCTTGTCTAAAGTAGTGCACTATAAAGGGAATAGGGTGCGATTTGGGATGAAGCCATCAATAGATTATACAGCAGTGATATCCCACCAATTGGTACAGCATCATTTAGGCATCGAGGTCAATTCATTTGTGCAACATATTTACGTTTGTAGTTTCTAAATTACACAACATATTTACACCCCAAATAAACCAAACTGCTCAAGGGCTGTCAGACACTCATGCACTAACATGGATGTACACACACACACACACACACACACACACACACACACACACACACTCAGTCACATGAACACACACACACACACTCAGTCACATGAACACACACACACACACACACACACACACACACACACACACAGTCACACACACACACACACACACACACACACACACACACTCAGGCACATGAACACACACACAAACACACACACACACACAGGCACATGAACACACACACAAACACACACACACACACTCAGGGACAAGAACACACACACACACTCAGGGACATGAACACACACACACACTCAGGGACATGAACACACACACACACACACTCAGGGACATGAACACACACACACACACACACACACACAGGGCACATGAACACACACACACTCAGGCCCATGAACACACACACACACACACACTCAGGCACATGCACACACACACACTCAGGCACATGCACACACACACACACACTCAGGGACATGAACACACACACACACACTCAGGGACATGAACACACACACACACACTCAGGGACATGAACACACACACACACACTCAGGGACATGAACACACACACACACACACTCAGGGACATGAACACACACACACTCAGGCACATGAACACACACACACAAACACACACTCAGGCACATGAACACACACACAGTCAGGGACATGAACACACACACACACACACACACACACTCAGGCACATGAACACACACACAGTCTGGGACATGAACACACACACACTCAGGCACACGCACACACACACTCAGGCACACGCACACACACACTCAGGCACATGCACACACACACACACACTCAGGCACATGCACACACACACACACTCAGGCACATGCACACACACACACAGGCACATGCACACACACACACACTCAGGCACATGCACACACACACACACTCAGGCACATGCACACACACACTCAGGCACATGCACACACACACACACACACTCAGGCACATGCACACACACACACACACACACTCAGGCACATGAACACACACACACACACACTCAGGCACATGAACACACACACACACACACTCAGGCACATGAACACACACACACACACACTCAGGCACATGAACACACACACACACAGGCACATGAACACACACACACACACCCACTCAGGCACATGAACACACACACACACACACTCAGGCACGTGGACACACACTCAGGCACGTGGACACACACACACACACACACTCAGGCACGTGAACACACACACACACACACACTCAGGCACGTGAACACACACACACTCAGGCACGTGAACACACACACACTCAGGCACGTGAACACACACACACACACACACACTCAGGCACATGAACACACACACACACACACACACACACACTCAGGCACGTGGACACACACACACACACACACACTCAGGCACGTGGACACACACACACACACACTCAGGCACGTGAACACACACACACTCAGGCACGTGAACACACACACACACTCAGGCACGTGAACACACACACACACTCAGGCACATGAACACACACACACACACAGAGGCACATGAACACAGACACACAGGCACATGAACACACACACACACAGGCACATGAACACACACACACACAGGCACATGAACACACACACACACAGGCACATGAACACACACACTCACACACACACAGGCACATGAACACACACACTCAGGCACATGAACACACACACACACACACCCAGGCACATGAACACGCACACTCACACACACTCACACACACACACAGGCACATGAACACACACACTCAGGCACATGAACACACACACACACACACCCAGGCACATGAACACGCACACTCACACACACACACACACACACACACACTCAGGCACATGAACAAGCACACACACACACTCAGCCCCTCTATAATAATGTGACTCTAGCCTGTCCAGGCAGCCTTTGTGTGTGTGTGTGTGTGTGTGTGTGTGTGTTGCCGCCCAGCCTGCTGTGATTTATTGTAGGCAGGGAGGGAAAGACATTTCAGAAAGCCTGTTGTCTGCTCCTCATTCACACAGCCTTCTAGGGGTATTGTGCTGTCATGAGTTTTGGTTTATGTGCGTGTGAATGTATAAAAAGGGGATTAAATTCACTGTCAAATTCACACAAAAAAAATTACAATATTGCAACGTACAATGTGATCAGTTCACTACCAGCCTTCAAAGTTTAACACAGGACACGAGAAGTATAATATCTAATAATAGGATTATTATCGCCGACAGATTAGGTGAACTCTTTCTCGCAGTACAGTAGGGAGCTGTCTATATTCCTTCATCCATTAACAGGCTGAAACAACATGCCAGTCTGGCAATAGTTAAACCCTCCCCACCACCGAGACACTTCCTGTGTGTGTTGACTGAGGCATGCACTCACTTTAACATGTCAACATCACTGTACTGCCCTTGTGTGGCTGATTGGAGATCTACACACTGCACTGTGAATAGATTTACAAGCTCTTCATTAGTTTTACTGGAGACTTGCATTAGAACACCTCAGCACCCTCTTCGGACCGACTAGAAAGAACAATACACAGCCCTATTAACCCTGCACTGCCCTCCAGTGTTACAGAAGGTAACTAGACCCTGCACTGCCCTCCAGTGTTACAGAAGGTAACTAGACCCTGCACTGCCCTCCAGTGTTACAGAAGGTAACTAGACCCTGCACTGCCCTCCAGTGTTACAGAAGGTAACTAGACCCTGCACTGCCCTCCAGTGTTACAGAAGGTAACTAGAATGTGCACTGCCCTCTAGTGTTACAGAAGGTAACTAGACCCTGCACTGCCCTCTAGTGTTACAGAAGGTAACTAGACCCTGCACTGCCCTCCAGTGTTACAGAAGGTAACTAGACCCTGCACTGCCCTCTAGTGTTACAGAAGGTAACTAGACCCTGCACTGCCCTCTAGTGTTACAGAAGGTAACTACACCCTGCACTGCCCTCCAGTGTTACAGAAGGTAACTAGACCCTGCACTGCCCTCTAGTGTTACAGAAGGTAACTAGACCCTGCACTGCCCTCCAGTGTTACAGAAGGAACTTTAAATGAGCCAATGATTTTAGCTGTACAAGAACATATTCTAATTTTCTGTTGTTCAGTTTCGGAACTGGACAGCAATACCCCCATGGGTAAATGTCACGTCCCATCAGTGTTTGTTTGAAGTAGAACAATACTATGAAGGGACTCATACTGAGAGAACTGATTTGCCGGTGGCTCTGAGGGAACTGTTAGCCTCCTGTCACTGTATGTGTGGGGACGTTTCTGTTGACAGACTATAAAACGCCTAGATCCAGTTAGAACATAGGCTCCTTTTTTCCATTTCAAAGATGAATTACGCCCCATTCCCAACCCCAGCCCTCAGCTAACCCCATTCCCACCTCTCAGCCCCAGCTAATTCCATTCCCACCTCCAGCCCTCAGCCCCAGCTAACTCCATTCCCACCTCCAGCCCTCAGCCCTCAGCTAACCCCATTCCCACCTCTCAGCACTCAGCCCCAGCTCACCCCATTCCCACCACTCAGCCCTCAGCCCCAGCTAACTCCATTCCCACATCCAGCCCTCAGCCCCAGCTAACTCCATTCCCACCTCCAGCCCTCAGCCCCAGGTAACTCCATTCCCACCTCCAGCCCTCAGCCCCAGGTAACTCCATTCCCACCTCCAGCCCTCAGCCCCAGCTAACCCCATTCCACCTCTCAGCCCCAGCTAACTCCATTCCCACCTCTCAACCCTCAGCCCCAGCTAACTCCATTCCCACCTCCAGCCCTCAGCCCCAGCTAACTCCATTCCCACCTCCAGCCCTCAGCCCCAGCTAACTCCATTCCCACCTCTCAATCCTCAGCCCCAGTTAACTCCATTCCCACCTCCAGCCCTCAGCCCCAGCTAACTCCATTCCCACCTCTCAGCCCCAGCTAACTCCATTCCCACCTCCAGCCCTCAGCCCCAGCTAACTCCATTCCCACCTCCAGCCCTCAGCCCTCAGCTAACGCCATTCCCACCTCTCAGCCCCAGCTCACCCCATTCCCACCTCTCAGCCCTCAGTCCCAGCTCACCCCATTCCCACCTCTCAGCCCTCAGCCCCAGCTAACTCCATTCCCACCTCCAACCCTCAGCCCCAGCTAACTCCATTCCCACCTCCAGCCCTCAGCCCCAGGTAACTCCATTCCCACCTCCAGCCCTCAGCCCCAGCTAACCCCATTCCCACCTCCAGCCCTCAGCCCCAAGCTAACCCCATTCCCACCTCTCAGCCCCAGCTAACTCCATTCCCACCTCTCAACCCTCAGCCCCAGCTAACTCCATTCCCACCTCCAGCCCTCAGCCCCAGCTAACTCCATTCCCACCTCCAGCCCTCAGCCCCAGCTAACTCCATTCCCACCTCTCAATCCTCAGCCCCAGTTAACTCCATTCCCACCTCCAGCCCTCAGCCCCAGCTAACTCCATTCCCACCTCCAGCCCTCAGCCCCAGCTAACTCCATTCCCACCTCTCAATCCTCAGCCCCAGTTAACTCCATTCCCACCTCCAGCCCTCAGCCCCAGCTAACTCCATTGCCACCTCTCAGCCCCAGCTAACTCCATTCCCACCTCCAGCCCTCAGCCCCAGCTAACTCCATTCCCACCTCCAGCCCTCAGCCCTCAGCTAACCCCATTCCCACCTCTCAGCCCCAGCTCACCCCATTCCCACCTCTCAGCCCTCAGCCCCAGCTAACTCCATTCCCACCTCCAGCCCTCAGCCCCAGCTAACTCCATTCCCACCTCCAGCCCTCAGCCCCAGGTAACTCCATTCCCACCTCTCAACCCTCAGCCCCAGCTAACCCCATTCCCACCTCCAGCCCTCAGCCCCAGCTAACTCCATTCCCACTTCCAGCCCTCAGCCCCAGCTAACTCCATTCCCACCTCCAGCCCTCAGCCCCAGCTAACTCCATTCCCAGCCCTCAGCCCTCAGCCCCAGCTAACTCCATTCCCAGCCTTCAGCCCTCAGCCCCAGCTAACTCCATTCCCAGCCCTCAGCCCTCAGCCCCAGCTAACTCCATTCCCACCTCCAGCCCTAAGCCCCAACTAACTCCATTCCCACCTCCAGCCCTCAGCCCCAGCTAACTCCATTCCCACCTCTCAATCCTCAGCCCCAGCTAATTCCATTCCCACCTCCAGCCCTCAGCCCCAGCTAACTCCATTCCCACCTCCAGCCCTCAGCCCTCAGCTAACCCCATTCCCACCCTCAGCCCCAGCTAACCACATTCCCACCTCTCAGCCCCAGCTAACCCCATTCCCACCTCTCAGCCCTCAGCCCCAGCTAACCCCATTCCCACCTCTCAGCCCTCAGCCCCAGCTAACTCCATTCCCACCTCTCAGCCCTCAGCCCCAGCTAACCCCATTCCCACCCTCAGCCCCAGCTAACCACATTCCCACCTCTCAGCCCCAGCTAACCCCATTCCCACCTCTCAGCCCTCAGCCCCAGCTAACCCCATTCCCACCTCCAGCCCTCAGCCCAAGCTAACCCCATTCCCACCTCTCAGCCCTCAGCCCCAGCTCACCCCATTCCCACCTCTCAGCCCTCAGCCCCAGCTCACCCCATTCCCACCTCTCAGCCCTCAGCCCCAGCTAACTCCATTCCCACCTCTCAGACCTCAGCCCCAGCTAACTCCATTCCCACCTCCAGCCCTCAGCCCCAGCTAACTCCATTCCCACCTCCAGCCCTCAGCCCCAGGTAACTCCATTCCCACCTCCAGCCCTCAGCCCCAGCTAACCCCATTCCCACCTCCAGCCCTCAGCCCCAGCTAACCCCATTCCCACCTCTCAGCCCCAGCTAACTCCATTCCCACCTCCAGCAGTCAGCCCCAGCTAACTCCATTCCCACCTCCAGCCCTCAGCCCCAGCTAACTCCATTCCACCTCCAGCCCTCAGCCCCAGCTAACTCCATTCCCACCTCTCAATCCTCAGCCCCAGCTAACTCCATTCCCACCTCTCCCTCAGCCCCAGTTAACTCCATTCCCACCTCTCAACCCTCAGCCCCAGCTAACCCCATTCCCACCTCAGCCCCAGCTAACCCATTCCCACCTCCAGCTCTCAGCCCCAGCTAACTCCATTCCCACCTCCAGCCCTCAGCCCCAGCTAACTCCATTCCCACCTCCAGCCCTCAGCCCCAGCTAACTCCATTCCCACCTCCAGCCCTCAGCCCCAGCTAACCCATTCCCACCTCTCAGTCCTCAGCCCCAGCTAATTCCATTCCCACCTCCAGCCCTCAGCCCCAGCTAACTCCATTCCCACCTCCAGCCCTCAGCCCCAGCTAACCCCATTCCCACCCTCAGCCCCTCAGCCACCCTCAGCCCCAGCTAACCCCATTCCCACCTCTCAGCCCTCAGCCCCAGCTAACCCCATTCCCACCTCCAGCCCTCAGCCCCAGCTAACTCCATTCCCACCTCCAGCCCTCAGCCCCAGCTAACCCCATTCCCACCCTCAGCCCCCAGCTAACCACATTCCCACCTCTCAGCCCCAGCTAACCCCATTCCCACCTCTCAGCCCTCAGCCCCAGCTAACCCCATTCCCACCTCCAGCCCTCAGCCCAAGCTAACCCCATTCCCACCTCTCAGTCCTCAGCCCCAGCTCACCCCATTCCCACCTCTCAGCCCTCAGCCCCAGCTCACCCCATTCCCACCTCTCAGCCCTCAGCCCCAGCTCACCCCATTCCCACCTCTCAGCCCTCAGCCCCAGCTAACTCCATTCCCACCTCCAGCCCTCAGCCCCAGCTAACTCCATTCCCACCTCCAGCCCTCAGCCCCAGGTAACTCCATTCCCACCTCCAGCCCTCAGCCCCAGCTAACCCCATTCCCACCTCCAGCCCTCAGCCATCAGCCCCAGCTAACTCCATTCCCACCTCCAGCCCTCAGCCCCAGCTAACTCCATTCCCACCTCCAGCCCTCAGCCCCAGCTAACTCCATTCCCACCTCCAGCCCTCAGCCCCAGCTAACTCCATTCCCACCTCTCAATCCTCAGCCCCAGCTAACTCCATTCCCACCTCCAGCCCTCAGCCCCAGTTAACTCCATTCCCACCTCCAGCCCTCAGCCCCAGCTAACTCCATTCCCACCTCTCAGCCATCAGCCCCAGCGAACTCCATTCCCACCTCTCAGCCCTCAGCCCCAGCTAACTCCATTCCCACCTCCAGCCCTCAGCCCCAGCTAACTCCATTCCCACCTCCAGCCCCCAGCCCCAGCTAACTCCATTCCCACCTCCAGCCCCCAGTCCCCAGCTAACCCCATTCCCACCCCCAGCCCACAGCCCCAGCTAACCCCATTCCCACCTCTCAGCCCTCAGCTCAGCCCCAGCTAACCCCATTCCCACCTCTCAGCCCTCAGCCCCAGCTAACCCCATTCCCACCCTCAGCTCAGCCCTCAGCCCCAGCTAACCCCATTCCCACCTCTCACCCTCAGCCCCAGCTAACCCATTCCCAACTCCAGCCCTCAGCCCCAGCTAACCCCATTCCCACCTCCAGCCCTCAGCCCCAGCTAACCCCATTCCCACCTCCAGCCCTCAGCCCCAGCTAACCCCATTCCCACCTCTCAGCCCTCAGCCCCAGCTAACCCCATTCCCACCTCCAGCCCTCAGCCCCAGCTAACCCCATTCCCACCTCTCAGCCTCAGCCCCAGCTAACTCCATTCCCACCTCCAGCCCTCAGCCCCAGCTAACCCCATTCCCACCTCCAGCCCTCAGCCCCAGCTAACCCCATTCCCACCCCTCAGCCCCAGCTAACCACATTCCCACCTCTCAGCCCCAGCTAACCCCATTCCCACCTCTCAGCCCTCAGCCCCAGCTAACCCCATTCCCACCTCTCAGCCCTCAGCCCCAGCTAACCCCATTCCCACCTCTCAACCCTCAGCCCCAGCTAACTCCATTCCCACCTCCAGCCCCCAGCCCCAGCTAACTCCATTCCCACCTCCAGCCCCCAGTCCCCAGCTAACCCCATTCCCACCCCCAGCCCACAGCCCCAGCTAACCCCATTCCCACCTCTCAGCCCTCAGCCCTCAGCCCCAGCTAACCCCATTCCCACCTCTCAGCCCTCAGCCCCAGCTAACCACATTCCCACCTCTCAGCCCCAGCTAACCACATTCCCACCTCTCAGCCCCAGCTAACCCCATTCCCACCTCTCACCCTCAGCCCCAGCTAACCCCATTCCCAACTCTCAGCCCTCAGCCCCAGCTAACCCCATTCCCACCTCTCAACCCTCAGCCCCAGCTAACTCCATTCCCACCTCCAGCCCTCAGCCCCAGCTAACCCCATTCCCACCTCCAGCCCTCAGCCCCAGCTAACCCCATTCCCACCTCCAGCCCTCAGCCCCAGCTAACCCCATTCCCACCTCTCAGCCATCAGCCCCAGCGAACTCCATTCCCACCTCTCAGCCCTCAGCCCCAGCTAACCCCATTCCCACCTCTCAGCCCTCAGCCCCAGCTAACTCCATTCCCACCTCCAGCCCTCAGCCCCAGCTAACCCCATTCCCACCTCCAGCCCTCAGCCCCAGCTAACCCCATTCCCACCCTCAGCCCCAGCTAACCACATTCCCACCTCTCAGCCCCAGCTAACCCCATTCCCACCTCTCAGCCCTCAGCCCCAGCTAACCCCATTCCCACCTCTCAGCCCTCAGCCCCAGCTAACCCCATTCCCACCTCTCAACCCTCAGCCCCAGCTAACCCCATTCCCACCTCTCAACCTCAGCCCCAGCTAACTCCATTCCCACCTCCAGCCCTCAGCCCCAGCTAACCCCATTCCCACCTCCAGCCCTCAGCCCCAGCTAACTCCATTCCCACCTCCAGCCCTAAGCCCCAGCTAACTCCATTCCCACCTCCAGCCCTCAGCCCCAGCTAACTCCATTCCCACCTCTCAATCCTCAGCCCCAGCTAATTCCATTCCCACCTCCAGCCCTCAGCCCCAGCTAACTCCATTCCCACCTCCAGCCCTCAGCCCTCAGCTAACCCCATTCCCACCTCAGCCCCAGCTAACCACATTCCCACCTCTCAGCCCCAGCTAACCCCATTCCCACCTCTCAGCCCTCAGCCCCAGCTAACCCCATTCCCACCTCTCAGCCCTCAGCCCCAGCTAACTCCATTCCCACCTCTCAGCCCTCAGCCCCAGCTAACCCCATTCCCACCCCTCAGCCCCAGCTAACCACATTCCCACCTCTCAGCCCCAGCTAACCCCATTCCCACCTCTCAGCCCTCAGCCCCAGCTAACCCCATTCCCACCTCCAGCCCTCAGCCCAAGCTAACCCCATTCCCACCTCTCAGTCCTCAGCCCCAGCTCACCCCATTCCCACCTCTCAGCCCTCAGCCCCAGCTCACCCCATTCCCACCTCTCAGCCCTCAGCCCCAGCTCACCCCATTCCCACCTCTCAGCCCTCAGCCCCAGCTAACTCCATTCCCACCTCCAGCCCTCAGCCCCAGCTAACTCCATTCCCACCTCCAGCCCTCAGCCCCAGGTAACTCCATTCCCACCTCCAGCCCTCAGCCCCAGCTAACCCCATTCCCACCTCCAGCCCTCAGCCCCAGCTAACCCCATTCCCACCTCTCAGCCCCAGCTAACTCCATTCCCACCTCCAGCAGTCAGCCCCAGCTAACTCCATTCCCACCTCCAGCCCTCAGCCCCAGCTAACTCCATTCCCACCTCCAGCCCTCAGCCCCAGCTAACTCCATTCCCACCTCTCAATCCTCAGCCCCAGCTAACTCCATTCCCACCTCTCAATCCTCAGCCCCAGTTAACTCCATTCCCACCTCCAGCCCTCAGCCCCAGCTAACTCCATTCCCACCTCTCAGCCATCAGCCCCAGCGAACTCCATTCCCACCTCTCAGCCCTCAGCCCCAGCTAACTCCATTCCCACCTCCAGCCCTCAGCCCCAGCTAACTCCATTCCCACCTCCAGCCCCCAGCCCCAGCTAACTCCATTCCCACCTCCAGCCCCCAGTCCCCAGCTAACCCCATTCCCACCCCCAGCCCACAGCCCCAGCTAACCCCATTCCCACCTCTCAGCCCTCAGCCCTCAGCCCCAGCTAACCCCATTCCCACCTCTCAGCCCTCAGCCCCAGCTAACCCCATTCCCACCCCTCAGCCCCAGCTAACCACATTCCCACCTCTCAGCCCCAGCTAACCCCATTCCCACCTCTCACCCTCAGCCCCAGCTAACCCCATTCCCAACTCTCAGCCCTCAGCCCCAGCTAACCCCATTCCCACCTCTCAACCCTCAGCCCCAGCTAACTCCATTCCACCTCCAGCCCTCAGCCCCAGCTAACCCCATTCCCACCTCCAGCCCTCAGCCCCAGCTAACCCCATTCCCACCTCCAGCCCTCAGCCCCAGCTAACCCCATTCCCACCTCTCAGCCATCAGCCCCAGCGAACTCCATTCCCACCTCTCAGCCCTCAGCCCCAGCTAACCCCATTCCCACCTCTCAGCCCTCAGCCCCAGCTAACTCCATTCCCACCTCCAGCCCTCAGCCCCAGCTAACCCCATTCCCACCTCCAGCCCTCAGCCCCAGCTAACCCCATTCCCACCCCTCAGCCCCAGCTAACCACATTCCCACCTCTCAGCCCCAGCTAACCCCATTCCCACCTCTCAGCCCTCAGCCCCAGCTAACCCCATTCCCACCTCTCAGCCCTCAGCCCCAGCTAACCCCATTCCCACCTCTCAACCTCAGCCCCAGCTAACTCCATTCCCACCTCTCAGCCCTCAGCCCCAGCTAACTCCATTCCCACCTCCAGCCCCTCAGCCCCAGCTAACCCCATTCCCACCTCCAGCCCTCAGCCCCAGCTAACCCCATTCCCACCTCTCAGCCCTCAGCCCCAGCTAACCCCATTCCCACCTCTCAGCCCTCAGCCCCAGCTAACCCCATTCCCACCTCCAGCCCTCAGCCCCAGCTAACCCCATTCCCACCTCCAGCCCTCAGCCCCAGCTAACCCCATTCCCACCTCTCAGCCCTCAGCCCCAGCTAACCCCATTCCCACCTCTCAGCCCTCAGCCCCAGCTAACTCCATTCCCACCCCATTCCCAGCCCTCAACCCTCAGCCCCAGCTAACTCCATTCCCACCTCCAGCCCTCAGCCCCAGCTAACTCCATTCCCACCTCCAGCCCTCAGTCCCCAGCTAACCCCATTCCCACCCCCAGCCCTCAGCCCCAGCTAACCCCATTCCCACCTCAGCCCCTCAGCCCCATCAGCCCTCAGCCCCATTCCCCCATTCCCACCCTCAGTCCCAGCTAACCCCATTCCCACCTCTCAGCCCTCAGCCCCAGCTAACCCCATTCCCACCTCTCAGCCCTCAGCCCCAGCTAACCCCATTCCCACCTCCAGCCCTCAGCCCCAGCTAACCCATTCCCACCTCCAGCCCTCAGCCCCAGCTAACTCCATTCCCACCTCCAGCCCTCAGCCCCAGCTAACCCCATTCCCACCTCTCAGCCCTCAGCCCCAGCTAACCCCATTCCCACCTCCAGCCCTCAGCCCCAGCTAACCCCATTCCCACCTCTCAGCCCTCAGCCCCAGCTAACCCCATTCCCACCTCTCAGCCCTCAGCCCCAGCTAACCCATTCCCACCTCTCAGCCCTCAGCCCCAGCTAACTCCATTCCCACCTCTCAGCCCTCAGCCCCAGCTAACCCCATTCCCACCTCCAGCCCTCAGCCCCAGCTAACTCCATTCCCACCTCCAGCCCTCAGCCCCAGCTAACTCCATTCCCACCTCCAGCCCTCAGCCCCAGCTAACCCCATTCCCACCTCCAGCCCTCAGCCCCAGCTAACCCATTCCCACCTCCAGCCCTCAGCCCCAGCTAACCCCATTCCCACCCTCAGCCCCAGCTAACCACATTCCCACCTCTCAGTCCCAGCTAACCCCATTCCCACCTCTCAGCCCTCAGCCCCAGCTAACCCCATTCCCACCTCTCAGCCCTCAGCCCCAGCTAACCCATTCCCACCTCTCAGCCCTCAGCCCCAGCTAACCCCATTCCCACCTCTCAACCTCAGCCCATTCCCACCTCTCAGCCCCAGCTTCCCATTCCCACCTCTCAGCCCTCAGCCCCAGCTAACTCCATTCCCACCTCCAGCCCTCAGCCCCAGCTAACCCCATTCCCACCTCCAGCCCTCAGCCCCAGCTAACCCCATTCCCACCTCTCAGCCCTCAGCCCCAGCTAACCCCATTCCCACCTCTCAGCCCTCAGCCCCAGCTAACCCCATTCCCACCTCTCAGCCCTCAGCCCCAGCTAACCCATTCCCACCTCTCAGCCCTCAGCCCCAGCTAACCCCATTCCCACCTCTCAGCCCTCAGCCCCAGCTAACTCCATTCCCACCTCCAGCCCTCAGCCCCAGCTAACCCCATTCCCACCTCCAGCCCTCAGCCCCAGCTAACCCCATTCCCACCTCCAGCCCCAGCTAACTCCATTCCCACCTCCAGCTCAGCCCCAGCTAACTCCATTCCCACCTCCAGCCCTCAGCCCCAGCTAACTCCATTCCCACCTCCAGCCCTCAGCCCCAGCTAACTCCATTCCCACCTCTCAGCCCTCAGCCCCAGCTAACTCCATTCCCACCTCTCAGCCCTCAGCCCCAGCTAACTCCATTCCCACCTCAGCCCTCAGCCCCAGCTAACTCCATTCCCACCTCTCAGCCCTCAGCCCCAGCTAACTCCATTCCCACCTCTCAGCCTCAGCCCCAGCTAACCCATTCCCACCTCCAGCCCTCAGCCCCAGCTAACTCCATTCCCACCTCCAGCCCTCAGCCCCAGCTAACTCCATTCCCACCTCTCAGCCCTCAGCCCCAGCTAACCCCATTCCCAGCCCTCAGCCCCAGCCCCCCATTCCCACCTCTCAGCCCTCAGCCCCAGCTAACCCCATTCCCACCTCTCAGCCCTCAGCCCCAGCTAACCCATTCCCACCTCTCAGCCCTCAGCCCCAGCTAACTCCATTCCCACCTCTCAGCCCCAGCTAACCCATTCCCACCCTCAGCCCTCAGCCCCAGCTAACCCCATTCCCACCTCTCAGCCCTCAGCCCCAGCTAACTCCATTCCCACCTCTCAGCCCTCAGCCCCAGCTAACTCCATTCCCACCTCCAGCCCTCAGCCCCAGCTAACCCATTCCCACCTCCAGCCCTCAGCCCCAGCTAACTCCATTCCCACCTCTCAGCCTCAGCCCCAGCCCATTCCCACCTCAGCCCTCAGCCCCAGCTAACTCCATTCCCACCTCTCAGCCCTCAGCCCCAGCTAACTCCATTCCCACCTCTCAGCCCTCAGCCCCAGCTAACTCCATTCCCACCTCCAGCCCTCAGCCCCAGCTAACCCCATTCCCACCTCCAGCCCTCAGCCCCAGCTAACCCCATTCCCACCCTCAGCCCCAGCTAACCCATTCCCACCTCTCAGCCCCAGCTAACCCCATTCCCACCTCCAGCCCTCAGCCCCAGCTAACTCCATTCCCACCTCTCAGCCCTCAGCCCCAGCTAACTCCATTCCCACCTCTCAGCCCTCAGCCCCAGCTAACTCCATTCCCACCTCTCAGCCCTCAGCCCCAGCTAACTCCATTCCCACCTCTCAGCCCTCAGCCCCAGCTAACTCCATTCCCACCTCCAGCCCTCAGCCCCAGCTAACTCCATTCCCACCTCTCAGCCCTCAGCCCCAGCTAACTCCATTCCCACCTCCAGCCCTCAGCCCCAGCTAACTCCATTCCCACCTCCAGCCCTCAGCCCCAGCTAACCCCATTCCCACCTCCAGCCCTCAGCCCCAGCTAACTCCATTCCCACCTCTCAGCCCTCAGCCCCAGCTAACTCCATTCCCACCTCTCAGCCCTCAGCCCCAGCTAACTCCATTCCCACCTCCAGCCCTCAGCCCCAGCTAACTCCATTCCCACCTCCAGCCCTCAGCCCCAGCTAACTCCATTCCCACCTCCAGCCCTCAGCCCCAGCTAACTCCATTCCCACCTCCAGCCCTCAGCCCCAGCTAACTCCATTCCCACCTCTCCAGCCCTCAGCCCCAGCTAACTCCATTCCCACCTCTCAGCCCTCAGCCCCAGCTAACTCCATTCCCACCTCTCAGCCCTCAGCCCCAGCTAACTCCATTCCCACCTCTCAGCCCTCAGCCCCAGCTAACTCCATTCCCACCTCTCAGCCCTCAGCCCCAGCTAACTCCATTCCCACCCTCACCCCTCAGCCCCAGCTAACTCCATTCCCACCTCCAGCCCTCAGCCCCAGCTAACTCCATTCCCACCTCCAGCCCTCAGCCCCAGCTAACTCCATTCCCACCTCCAGCCCTCAGCCCCAGCTAACTCCATTCCCACCTCTCAGCCCTCAGCCCCAGCTAACTCCATTCCCACCTCTCAGCCCTCAGCCCCAGCTAACTCCATTCCCACCCTCAGCCCTCAGCCCATTCCCACCTCTCAGCCCTCAGCCCCAGCTAACTCCATTCCCACCTCTCAGCCCTCAGCCCCAGCTAACTCCATTCCCACCTCTCAGCCCTCAGCCCCAGCTAACTCCATTCCCACCTCTCAGCCCTCAGCCCCAGCTAACTCCATTCCCACTTCCAGCTCCCAGCCCTCAGCCCCAGCTAACTCCATTCCCACCTCCAGCCCTCAGCCCCAGCTAACTCCATTCCCACCTCCACCCTCAGCCCCAGCTAACTCCATTCCCACCTCCAGCCCTCAGCCCCAGCTAACTCCATTCCCACCTCTCAGCCCTCAGCCCCAGCTAACTCCATTCCCACCTCTCAGCCCTCAGCCCCAGCTAACTCCATTCCCACCTCTCAGCCCTCAGCCCCAGCTAACTCCATTCCCACCTCTCAGCCCTCAGCCCCAGCTAACTCCATTCCCACCTCTCAGCCCTCAGCCCCAGCTAACTCCATTCCCACCTCTCAGCCCTCAGCCCCAGCTAACTCCATTCCCACCTCTCAGCCCTCAGCCCCAGCTAACTCCATTCCCACCTCTCAGCTCAGCCCCAGCTAACTCCATTCCCACCTCTCAGCCCTCAGCCCCAGCTAACTCCATTCCCACCTCCAGCCCTCAGCCCCAGCTAACTCCATTCCCACCTCCAGCCCTCAGCCCCAGCTAACTCCATTCCCACCTCTCAGCCCTCAGCCCCAGCTAACTCCATTCCCACCTCTCAGCCCTCAGCCCCAGCTAACTCCATTCCCACCTCTCAGCCCTCAGCCCCAGCTAACTCCATTCCCACCTCTCAGCCCTCAGCCCCAGCTAACTCCATTCCCACCTCTCAGCCCTCAGCCCCAGCTAACTCCATTCCCACCTCCAGCCCTCAGCCCCAGCTAACTCCATTCCCACCTCTCAGCCCTCAGCCCCAGCTAACTCCATTCCCACCTCCAGCCCTCAGCCCCAGCTAACTCCATTCCCACCTCTCAGCCCTCAGCCCCAGCTAACTCCATTCCCACCTCCAGCCCTCAGCCCCAGCTAACTCCATTCCCACCTCTCAGCCCTCAGCCCCAGCTAACTCCATTCCCACCTCTCAGCCCTCAGCCCCAGCTAACTCCATTCCCACCTCTCAGCCCTCAGCCCCAGCTAACTCCATTCCCACCTCCAGCCCTCAGCCCCAGCTAACTCCATTCCCACCTCGTTCAGCCTCAGCCCCAGCTAACTCCATTCCCACCTCTCAGCCCTCAGCCCCAGCTAACTCCATTCCCACCCTCAGCCCCAGCTAACTCCATTCCCACCTCCAGCCCTCAGCCCCAGCTAACTCCATTCCCACCTCTCAGCCTCAGCCCAGCTAACTCCATTCCCACCTCTCAGCCCTCAGCCCCAGCTAACTCCATTCCCACCTCTCAGCCTCAGCCCCAGCTAACTCCATTCCCACCTCTCAGCCCTCAGCCCCAGCTAACTCCATTCCCACCTTCAGCCCTCAGCCCCAGCTAACTCCATTCCCACCTCTCAGCCCTCAGCCCCAGCTAACTCCATTCCCACCTCCAGCCCTCAGCCCTCAGCTAACTCCATTCCCACCTCCAGCCCTCAGCCCTCCAGCTAACTCCATTCCCAGCCCTCAGCAGCCCATTCCCAGCCAGCCCCAGCTAACTCCATTCCCACCCTCCAGCCCTCAGCTAACTCCATTCTCCAGCCCTCAGCCCCAGCTAACTCCATTCCCACCTCTCAGCCCTCAGCCCCAGCTAACTCCATTCCCACCTCTCAGCCCTCAGCCCCAGCTAACTCCATTCCACCTCCAGCACTCAGCCCCAGCTAACTCCATTCCCACCTCCAGCCCTCAGCCCCAGCTAACTCCATTCCCACCTCTCAGCCCTCAGCCTCAGCTAACTCCATTCCCACCTCTCAGCCCTCAGCCCCAGCTAACTCCATTCCCACCTCTCAGCCCTCAGCCCCAGCTAACTCCATTCCCACCTCTCAGCCCTCAGCCCCAGCTAACTCCATTCCCACCTCTCAGCCCTCAGCCCCAGCTAACTCCATTCCCACCTCTCAGCCCTCAGCCCCAGCTAACTCCATTCCCACCTCCAGCCCTCAGCCCCAGCTAACTCCATTCCCACCTCTCAGCCCTCAGCCCCAGCTAACTCCATTCCCACCTCTCAGCCCTCAGCCCCAGCTAACTCCATTCCCACCTCTCAGCCCTCAGCCCCAGCTAACTCCCATTCCCACCTCTCAGCCCTCAGCCCCAGCTAACTCCATTCCCACCTCTCAGCCCTCAGCCCCAGCTAACTCCATTCCCACCTCCAGCCCTCAGCCCCAGCTAACTCCATTCCCACCTCTCAGCCCTCAGCCCCAGCTAACTCCATTCCCACCTCTCAGCCCTCAGCCCCAGCTAACTCCATTCCCACATCTCAGCCCCAGCTAACTCCATTCCCACCTCCAGCCCTCAGCCCCAGCTAACTCCATTCCCACCTCTCAGCCCTCAGCCCCAGCTAACTCCATTCCCACCTCTCAGCCCTCAGCCCCAGCTAACTCCATTCCCACCTCCAGCCCTCAGCCCCAGCTAACTCCATTCCCACCTCTCAGCCCTCAGCCCCAGCTAACTCCATTCCCACCTCTCAGCCCTCAGCCCCAGCTAACTCCATTCCCACCTCTCAGCCCTCAGCCCCAGCTAACTCCATTCCCACCTCTCAGCCCTCAGCCCCAGCTAACTCCATTCCCACCTCTCAGCCCTCAGCCCCAGCTAACTCCATTCCCACCTCTCAGCCCTCAGCCCCAGCTAACTCCATTCCCACCTCTCAGCCCCAGCTAACTCCATTCCCACCTCCAGCCTCAGCCCCAGCTAACTCCATTCCCACCTCCAGCCCTCAGCCCCAGCTAACTCCATTCCCACCTCTCAGCCCTCAGCCCCAGCTAACTCCATTCCCACCTCTCAGCCCTCAGCCCCAGCTAACTCCATTCCCACCCCCAGCCCCAGCTAACTCCATTCCCACCCCCAGCCCTCAGCTAACTCCATTCCACCCCAGCCCTCAGCCCAGCTAATTCCATTCCCACCCCCAGCCCTCAGCTAACTCCAGTTCCCACCTCCAGCCCTCAGCCCCAGCTAACTCCATTCACCTCCAGCCCTCAGCCCCAGCTAACTCCATTCCCACCTCTCAACCCTCAGCCCCAGCTAACTCCATTCCCACCTCCAGCCCTCAGCCCCAGCTAATTCCATTCCCACCACTCCCCCAGCCCTCAGCTAACTCCATTCCCACCTCCAGCCCTCAGCCCCAGCTAACTCCATTCCCACCTCCAGCCCTCAGCCTCAGCTAACTCCATTCCCACCTCTCAGCCCTCAGCCCCAGCTAACTCCATTCCCACCCTCTCAGCCCTCAGCTAACTCCATTCCCACCTCTCAGCCCTCAGTCCCAGCTAACTCCATTCCCACCTCTCAGCCCTCAGCCCCAGCTAACTCCATTCCCACCTCTCAGCCCTCAGCCCCAGCTAACTCCATTCCCACCTCTCAGCCCTCAGCCCCAGCTAACTCCATTCCCACCTCTCAGCCCTCAGCCCCAGCTAACTCCATTCCCACCTCTCAGCCCTCAGCCCCAGCTAACTCCATTCCCACCTCTCAGCCCTCAGCCCCAGCTAACTCCATTCCCACCCCCAGCCCCAGCTAACTCCATTCCCACCCCCAGCCCTCAGCTAACTCCATTCCCACCCCCAGCCCTCAGCTAACTCCATTCCCACCCCCAGCCCTCAGCTAACTCCATTCCCACCCCCAGCCCTCAGCTAACTCCATTCCCAGCCCTCAGCCCCAGCTAATTCCATTCCCACCTCCAGCCCTCAGCCCCAGCTAACTCCATTCCCACCTCAGTCCTCAGCCCCAGCTAATTCCATTCCCACCCCCAGCCCTCAGCCAACTCCATTCCCACCCCCAGCCCTCAGCTAACTCCATTCCCACCTCCCAGCCCTCAGCCCCAGCTAACTCCATTCCCACCCCCAGCCCTCAGCTAACTCCATTCCCACCTCTCAGCACTCAGCCCCAGCTAACTCCATTCCCACCTCCAGCCCCTCAGCCCTCAGCTAACTCCATTCCCACCTCTCAGCACTCAGCCCCAGCTAACTCCATTCCCACCTCTCAGCCCTCAGCCCCAGCTAACTCCATTCCCACCTCTCAGCCCTCAGCCCCAGCTAACTCCATTCCCACCTCCAGCCCCTCAGCCCTCAGCTAACTCCATTCCCACCTCCAGCCCTCAGCCCCAGCTAACTCCATTCCCACCTCTCAGCCCTCAGCCCCAGCTAACTCCATTCCCACCTCTGAGCCCTCAGCCCCAGCTAACTCCATTCCCACCACTCAGCCCTCAGCCCCAGCTAACTCCATTCCCACCTCTCAGCCCTCAGCCCCAGCTAACTCCATTCCCACCACTCAGCCCTCAGCCCCAGCTAACTCCATTCCCACCTCCTGCCCTCAGCCCCAGCTAACTCCATTCCCACCTCTCAGCCCTCAGCCCCAGCTAACTCCATTCCCACCTCTCAGCCCTCAGCCCCAGCTAACTCCATTCCCACCTCTCAGCCCTCAGCCCCAGCTAACTCCATTCCCACCCCCAGCCCCAGCTAACTCCATTCCCACCTCCAGCCCTCAGCTAACTCCATTCCCACCCCCAGCCCTCAGCTAACTCCATTCCCACCCCCCAGCCCTCAGCTAACTCCATTCCACCCCCAGCCCTCAGCTAACTCCATTCCCACCCCCAGCCCTCAGCTAACTCCATTCACATCCCTCAGCCCCAGCTAATTCCATTCCCAGCCCTCAGCCCCAGCTAATTCCATTCCCACCTCCAGCCCTCAGCCCCAGCTAACTCCATTCCCACCTCTGTCCTCAGCCCCAGCTAATTCCATTCCCACCCCCAGCCCTCAGCCAACTCCATTCCCACTCCCAGCCCTCAGCTAACTCCATTCCCACCCCCAGCCCTCAGCTAACTCCATTCCCACCCCCAGCCCTCAGCTAATTCCATTCCCACCTCCAGCCCTCAGCCCCAGCTAACTCCATTCCCACCTCTGTCCTCAGCCCCAGCTAACTCCATTCCCACCCCCAGCCCTCAGCTAACTCCATTCCCAACTCTCAGCACTCAGCCCAAGCTAACTCCATTCCCACCTCCAGCTCCCCCCCAGCCCTCAGTTAACTCCATTCCCACCTCTCAGCCCCCAGCCCTCAGCTAACTCCATTCCCACCTCTCAGTCCTCAGCCCCAGCTAACTCCATTCCCACCTCTCAGCCCTCAGCCCCAGCTAACTCCATTCCCACCTCCAGCCCCCAGCCCTCAGCTAACTCCATTCCCACCTCCAGCCCCAGCCCTCAGCTAACTCCATTCCCACCTCCAGCCCTCAGCCCCAGCTAACTCCATTCCCACCTCCAGCCCTCAGCCCTAGCTAACTCCATTCCCACCTCCAGCCCTCAGCCCTAGCTAACTCCATTCCCACCTCCAGCCCTCAGCCCAGCTAACTCCATTCCCACCTCCAGCCCTCAGCCCCAGCTAACTCCATTCCCACCTCTCAGCCCTCAGCCCCAGCTAATTCCATTCCCACCCCCAGCCCTCAGCCAACTCCATTCCCACCCCCAGCCCTCAGCTAACCCCATTCCCCCCCAGCCCTCAGCCCCAGCTAATTCCATTCCCACCCCCAGCCCTCAGCTAACTCCATTCCCACCTCCAGCCCTCAGCCCCAGCTAACTCCATTCCCACCTCTCAGCCCTCAGCCCCAGCTAACTCCATTCCCACCTCTCAGCCCTCAGCCCCAGCCAACTCCATTCCCACCCCCAGCCCTCAGCTAACCCCATTCCCACCCCCAGCCCTCAGCCCCAGCTAATTCCATTCCCACCCCCAGCCCTCAGCTAACTCCATTCCCACCTCCCCCTCAGCCCTCCAGCTAACTCCATTCCCACCTCCAGCCCTCAGCCCCAGCTAACTCCATTCCCACCTCCAGCCCTCAGCTAACTCCATTCCCACCTCCAGCCCTCAGCCCCAGCTAACTCCATTCCCACCTCCAGCCCTCAGCTAACTCCATTCCCACCTCCAGCCCTCAGCCCCAGCTAACTCCATTCCCACCTCTCAGCCCTCAGCCCCAGCTAACTCCATTCCCACCTCTCAGCCCTCAGCCCCAGCTAACTCCATTCCCACCTCTCAGCCCTCAGCCCCAGCTAACTCCATTCCCACCTCTCAGCCCTCAGCCCCAGCTAACTCCATTCCCACCTCTCAGCCCTCAGCCCCAGCTAACTCCATTCCCACCTCTCAGCCCTCAGCCCCAGCTAACTCCATTCCCACCTCTCAGCCCTCAGTCCCAGCTAACTCCATTCCCACCTCTCAGCCCTCAGCCCCAGCTAACTCCATTCCCACCTCTCAGCCCCAGCTAACTCCAATCCCACCTCCAGCCCTCAGATAACACCATTCCCATCCCCAGCCCTCAGCTAACTCCATTCCCACCACCAGCCCCAGCTAACTCCATTCCCACCTCTGTCCTCAGCCCCAGCTAATTCCATTCCCACCCCTAGCCCTCAGCCAACTCCATTCCCACCTCCAGCCCCCAGCCCTCAGCTAACTCCATTCCACCTCTCAGCCTCAGCCCTCAGCTAACTCCATTCCCACCTCCAGCCCCAGCCCTCAGCTAACTCCATTCCCACCTCTCAGCACTCAGCCCTAGCTAACTCCATTCCCACCCCCAGCCCTCAGCTAACTCCATTCCCAGCCCTCAGCCCCAGCTAATTCCATTCCCACCTCCAGCCCTCAGCCCCAGCTAACTCCATTCCCACCTCTGTCCTCAGCCCCAGCTAATTCCATTCCCACCCCTAGCCCTCAGCCAACTCCATTCCCACCCCCAGCCCTCAGCTAACTCCATTCCCACCCCCAGCCCTCAGCTAACTCCATTCCCACCCCCAGCCCTCAGCTAACTCCATTCCCACCTCTCAGCACTCAGCCCCAGCTAACTCCATTCCCACCTCCAGCCCCAGCCCCCAGCTAACTCCATTCCCACCTCTCAGCCCTCAGCCCCAGCTAACTCCATTCCCACCTCTCAACCCTCAGCCCCAGCAAACTCCATTCCACCTCCAGCCCTCAGCCCTAGCTAACTCCATTCCCAACTCCATTCCCACCTCCAGCCCTCAGCCCCAGCTAACTCCATTCCCACCTCCAGCCCTCAGCCCCAGCTAACTCCATTCCCACCTCCAGCCCCAGCCCTCAGCTAACTCCATTCCCACCTCCAGCCCTCAGCCCCAGCTAACTCCATTCCCACCTCCAGCCCTCAGCCCCAGCTAACTCCATTCCCACCTCCAGCCCTCAGCCCTAGCTAACTCCATTCCCACCTCCAGCCCTCAGCCCTAGCTAACTCCATTCCCACCTCTCAGCCCTCAGCCCCAGCTAATTCCATTCCATTACCACCCCAGCCCTCAGCCAACTCCATTCCCACCCCCAGCCCTCAGCTAACTCCATTCCCACCTCTCAGCCCTCAGCCCCAGCTAACTCCATTCCCACCTCCAGCCCTCAGCTAACTCCATTCCCACCCCCAGCCCTCAGCTAACTCCATTCCCACCCCCAGCCCTCAGCTAACTCCATTCCCAGCCCTCAGCCCCAGCTAATTCCATTCCCACCTCCAGCCCTCAGCCAACCTCATTCCCACCCCCAGCCATCAGCTAACTCCATTCCCACCTCTCAGCACTCAGCCCAAGCTAACTCCATTCCCACCTCCAGCCCCCAGCCCTCAGCTAACTCCATTCCCACCTCTCAGCACTCAGCCCAAGCTAACTCCATTCCACCTCTCAGCCCTCAGCCCCAGCTAACTCCATTCCCACCTCTCAGCCCTCAGCCCCAGCTAACTCCATTCCCACCTCTCAGCCCTCAGCCCCAGCTAACTCCATTCCCACCTCCAGCCCCCAGCCCTCAGCTAACTCCATTCCCACCTCCAGCCCCCAGCCCTCAGCTAACTCCATTCCCACCTCCAGCCCTCAGCCCCAGCTAACTCCATTCCCACCTCTCAGCCCTCAGCCCCAGCAAACTCCATTCCCACCTCCAGCCCTCAGCTAACTCCATTCCCACCCCCAGCCCTCAGCTAACTCCATTCCCACCCCCAGCCCTCAGCTAACTCCATTCCCAGCCCTCAGCCCCAGCTAATTCCATTCCCACCTCCAGCCCTCAGCCAACCTCATTCCCACCCCCAGCCCTCAGCTAACTCCATTCCCACCCCCAGCCATCAGCTAACTCCATTCCCACCTCTCAGCACTCAGCTAACTCCATTCCACCAGCCCTAGCTAACTCCATTCCCACCTCTCAGCCCTCAGCCCCAGCTAACTCCATTCCCACCTCTCAGCCCCCTCAGCCCCAGCTAACTCCATTCCCACCTCTCAGCCCTCAGCCCCAGCTAACCATTCCCACCTCCAGCTAACTCCATTCCACCCAGCCCCCAGCCCTCAGCTAACTCCATTCCCACCTCCAGCCCTCAGCCCCAGCTAACTCCATTACCACCTCTCAACCCTCAGCCCCAGCTAACTCCATTCCCACCTCCAGCCCTCAGCCCTAGCTAACTCCATTCCCACCTCCAGCCCAAAGCCCTCAGCTAACTCCATTCCCACCTCTCAGCACTCAGCCCAAGCTAACTTCATTCCCACCTCTCAGCCCTCAGCCCCAGCTATCTCCATTCCCACCTCTCAGCCCTCAGCCCCAGCTAACTCCATTCCCACCTCCAGCCCCCAGCTAACTCCATTCCCACCTCCAGCCCCCAGCCCTCAGCTAACTCCATTCCCACCTCCAGCCCTCAGCCCCAGCTAACTCCATTCCCACCTCTCAACCCTCAGCCCCAGCTAACTCCATTCCCACCTCCAGCCCTCAGCCCTAGCTAACTCCATTCCCACCTCCAGCCCCCAGCCCTCAGCTAACTCCATTTCCACCTCCAGCCCCCAGCCCTCAGCTAACTCCATTTCCACCTCCAGCCCCCAGCCCTCAGCTAACTCCATTCCCACCTCCAGCCCCAGCCCCAGCTAACTCCAATCCCACCTCCAGCCCTCAGCTAACACCATTCCCATCCCCAGCCCTCAGCTAACTCCATTCCCACCCCCAGCCCTCAGCTAACTCCATTCCCAGCCCTCAGCCCCAGCTAATTCCATTCCCACCTCCAGCCCTCAGCCCCAGCTAATTCCATTCCCACCTCCAGCCCTCAGCCCCAGCTAACTCCATTCCCACCTCTGTCCTCAGCCCCAGCTAATTCCATTCCCACCCCTAGCCCTCAGCCAACTCCATTCCCACCCCCAGCCCTCAGCTAACTCCATTCCCACATCTCAGCACTCAGCCCAAGCTAACTCAAATCAAATCAAATTTTATTTGTCACATACACATGGTTAGCAGATGTTAATGCGAGTGTAGCGAAATGCTTGTGCTTCTAGTTCCGACAATGCAGTAATAACGAGCAAGTAATCTAACTAACAATTCAAAAAAAAAACTACTGTCATACACAGTGTAAGGGGATAAAGAATATGTACATAAGGATATATGAATGAGTGATGGTACAGAGCAGCATAGGCAAGATACAGTAGATGATATCGAGTACAGTATATACATACGAGATAAGTATGTAAACCAAGTGGCATAGTTAAAGTGGCTAGTGATACATGTATTACATAAGGATGCAGTCGATGATATAGAGTACAGTATCAACGTATGCATATGAGATGAACAATGTAGGGTAAGTAACATTATATAAGGTAGCATTGTTTAAAGTGGCTAGTGATATATTTACATCATTTCCCATCGATTCCCATGATTAAAGAGGCTGGAGTAGAGTCAGTGTCATTGACAGTGTGTTGGCAGTAGCCACTCAATGTTAGTGGTGGCTGTTTAACAGTCTGATGGCCTTGAGATAGAAGCTGTTTTTCAGTCTCTCGGTCCCAGCTTTGATGCACCTGTACTGACCTCGCCTTCTGGATGGCAGCGGGGTGAACAGGCAGTGGCTCGGGTGGTTGATGTCCTTGATGATCTTTATGGCCTTCCTGTAGCATCGGGTGGTGTAGGTGTCCTGGAGGGCAGGTAGTTTGCCCCGTGATGCGTTGTGCAGACCTCACTACCCTCTGGAGAGCCTTACGGTTGAGGGCGGTGCAGTTGCCATACCAGGCGGTGATACAGCCCGCCAGGATGCTCTCGATTGTGCATCTGTAGAAGTTTGTGAGTGCTTTTGGTGACAAGCCAAATTTCTTCAGCCTCCTGAGGTTGAAGAGGCGCTGCTGCGCCTTCCTCACGATGCTGTCTGTGTGAGTGGACCAATTCAGTTTGTCTGTGATGTGTATGCCGAGGAACTTAAAACTTGCTACCCTCTCCACTACTGTTCCATCGATGTGAATGGGGGTGTTCCCTCTGCTGTTTCCTGAAGTCCACAATCATCTCCTTAGTTTTGTTGACGTTGAGTGTGAGGTTATTTTCCTGACACCACACTCCGAGGGCCCTCACCTCCTCCCTGTAGGCCGTCTCGTCGTTGTTGGTAATCAAGCCTACCACTGTTGTGTCGTCCGCAAACTTGATGATTGAGTTGGAGGCGTGCATGGCCACGCAGTCGTGGGTGAACAGGGAGTACAGGAGAGGGCTCAGAACGCACCCTTGTGGGGCCCCAGTGTTGAGGATCAGCGGGGAGGAGATGTTGTTGCCTACCCTCACCACCTGGGGGCGGCCCGTCAGGAAGTCCAGTACCCAGTTGCACAGGGCGGGGTCGAGACCCAGGGTCTCGAGCTTGATGACGAGCTTGGAGGGTACTATGGTGTTGAATGCCGAGCTGTAGTCGATGAACAGCATTCTCACATAGGTATTCCTCTTGTCCAGATGGGTTAGGGCAGTGTGCAGTGTGGTTGAGATTGCATCGTCTGTGGACCTATTTGGGCGGTAAGCAAATTGGAGTGGGTCAAGGGTGTCAGGTAGGGTGGAGGTGATATGGTCCTTGGCTAGTCTCTCAAAGCACTTCATGATGACGGATGTGAGTGCTACGGGGCGGTAGTCGTTTAGCTCAGTTACCTTAGCTTTCTTGGGAACAGGAACAATGGTGGCCCTCTTGAAGCATGTGGGAACAGCAGACTGGTATAGGGATTGATTGAATATGTCCGTAAACACACCGGCCAGCTGGTCTGCGCATGCTCTGAGGGCGCGGCTGGGGATGCCGTCTGGGCCTGCAGCCTTGCGAGGGTTAACACGTTTAAATGTCTTACTCACTTCGGCTGCAGTGAAGGAGAGACCGCATGTTTCCATTGCAGGCCGTGTCAGTGGCACTGTATTGTCCTCAAAGCGGGCAAAAAGTTATTTAGTCTGCCTGGGAGCAAGACATCCTGGTCCGTGACTGGGCTGGGTTTCTTCCTGTAGTCCGTGATTGACTGTAGACCCTGCCACATACCTCTTGTGTCTGAGCCGTTGAATTGAGATTCTACTTTGTCTCTGTACTGGCGCTTAGCTTGTTTGATAGCCTTGCGGAGGGAATAGCTGCACTGTTTGTATTCAGCCATGTTACCAGACACCTTGCCCTGATTAAAAGCCCTGATTAAAAGCAACTCCATTCCCACCTCCAGCCCCCAGCCCTCAGCTAACTCCATTCCCACCTCTCAGCACTCAGCCCCAGCTAACTCCATTCCCACCTCCAGCCCCAGCCCTCAGCTAACTCCATTCCCACCTCTCAGCACTCAGCCCAAGCTAACTCCATTCCCACCTCCAGCCCCCAGCCCTCAGCTAACTCCATTCCCACCTCTCAGCACTCAGCCCAAGCTAACTCCATTCCCACCTCCAGCCCCCAGCCCTCAGCTAACTCCATTCCCACCTCTCAGCACTCAGCCCTAGCTCCAACCCCCAGCCCTCAGCTAACTCCATTCCCACCTCCAGCCCCCAGCTAACTCCATTCCCAGCCCTCAGCCTCAGCTAACTCCATTCCCAGCCCTCAGCCTCAGCTAACTCCATTCCCACCTCTCAGCACTCAGCCCCAGCTAACTCCATTCCCACCTCTCAGCCCTCAGCCCCAGCTAATTCCAGCCAGACCCAGTCAACTCCATCCACAGCTACCCCAGCCAAAGCCAACTCCAGCTATCCCAACCAGTCTTCCCCAGCACAAGCCATCCACAGTCCCAGTCTTCCCCAGCACAAGCCATCACAAGCCCCAGCCAAATCCAGCCTCAGCCGTCCACATCCCTGCCAGACCCCAGCAAACTCCAGCCCCAGCCATTCCCAGCCATTCCCAACCAGCACTAATGTTCCTCAGCCAGCCCCATCCCCCACCATCCCCCAGCCAACTCCATCCCCACCCGCAGTTATCCAAGCCCCAGCCAATCCCCAGCCAACTCCAGCACGTCATCCACCGCCATACAATCCCCAGCCATCCCAAGACCAAGCAATCTCCAGCCATCCATCCACAGCCAAGCCATCTCCAGCCATACACCAGCCCAGCCACCGCCAGCCATCTCCAGCCATCCATCCCCAGTCATACCTAAGCCCAAGGAAACTCCAGCGCCAACCATCGCCAGCCCCCCAATTCCATCCGCAGCCTACTCCAACCATTCCCAGCCACCCACCCACCGCCAGCCCCAGCCCACTCCAGCCATCCATCCCCAGCCATACCCCAGCCCCAGCCATCACCAGCCCCCTACTCCATCCCCAGGCATCCCTGCCCCAGACATCCCCAGCCAACTCAAGCCATCCACAGCCATCTTCCAGCCACAGCCACCCCAAGCCAACTCCAGCCCCAGCCATTCACATCCCAATCCCCAGCCAACTCCAGCCATTGCCAGCCCAGCAAACCCCCAGCCCCCAGCCAACTCCAGCCATCCATACCCAAGCCCCAATCCAACTCCAACTCCAGCCCCAGCCATCCCCTCCAACACCAGCCATCCCCAGACCAAGCAAGCCCCCACCATCTATCCACAGCCCCAGCCATCCCCAGCCAACTCCAGCCTGGCCAACTCCATCCATCCCCAGCCATACCCAAGCCACAGGAAACTCCAGCCCCAGCCAAGTCCAACCATCCAACCATTCCCAGCCATCCATCCACAGCCATACCCCAGCCCACTCCAGCCCAAGTCATCCCCAGCCAACTGCAGCCATCCACAACCATCTCCAGCCATCCCTAGCCATCCACAGCCATCCCCAGCCTACCCCAGCCAACCCCAGCCAACCCCATCAAGACCCAGCCATACCCCAGACCAAACCAGCCCCAGCCCCAGTCATCTATCCACAGCCCAAGCCATCCCCAGCCAACTGCAGCCATCCACAACCATCTCCAGCCATCCCTAGCCATCCACAGCCATCCCCAGCCTACCCCAGCCAACCCCATCAAGACCCAGCCATACCCCAGACCAAACCAGCCCCAGCCCCAGTCATCTATCCACAGCCCCAGCCATCCCCAGCCAACTACAACCAGCCCCAGCCACCCAGCAAACGCCATCCCGAGCCATCCACAGCCCACCCCAGACCCTGCCCCAGTCATCTGTCCACAGCCCCAGCCATCCCCAGCCAACTACAACCAGCCCCAGCCACCTCCAGCAAACGCCATCCCGAGCCATCCACAGCCCACCCCAGCCATCCACATCCCCATCCAGCCACAGCTACCCCAAGCCAACTCCAGCCCCAGCCATCCATATCCCCAGTCCCAGCCATCCCCAGACCAAGCCAGCCCCCAACTCCAGCCATCTACAACCAGCCCCAGCCACCTACAGCAAACACCATCCCGAGCCACCCACAGCCCACTCCGCCCCAGCCATTCCCCAGCCCCAGCCATCTCCAGCCCCAGCTTACCCCAGCCACCCCCATCAAGACCCAGCTATCCCCAGAACAAGCCAGCCCCAGCCAATTCCAGACCAACTCCATCCCCAGCCAACTCCAGACATCTACAACCAGCCCCAGCCACCTCCAGCAAACGCCATCCCGAGCCATCCACAGCCCACCCCAGCCCCAGCCATTCCCCAGCCATGATTCCTCAGCCTTCCTCAGCCCCAGCCATCCCCAGCCAACTCCAGCCATCCACATCCCCAGCCAACTCCAGGCATCCCAAGCCAACTTCAGCCCCAGCCATCCACATCCTCAGTCTGAGCCAACTCCAGCCCCGGGCATCCACAGCCATCCACATCCCCAGTCCCAGCCATCCCCAGCCATCCTCCAGCCATACCCAGCCAACTCCTGCCCCAGCCATCCACAGCCATCCACCAGCCCCAGCCCCAGCCATCCACAGCCCCAGCCATTTCCAGCCATCCTTTGTCCTAGCTATCCCCAGCCATCCCTCAGCCATCCCCAACCCAAGCCAGCCCCTGCCATCCCCCCATACTCTGTGGGTTATCAGCCCCTTCTCTTCCCTGAGAAAGAGGTCAACATACCCTCGGCCCAGATGTCCATCGGCGTACCTTGAAGAGAGGCGGGGTCTGCTCTTCTCAAGACCACCACGAGGCATCGTCGACAAGCGGACCACCACTTGACCCCGGCTCCCGCTATCTTCTCGGGCAGAGGGTATGGCTGTCTACGCGGGACCTGCCCCTCCAGGTGGAGTCTCGGTAACTTTCCCCCCCCATTTTATTAGTCCATTCTGCATCTCTAACACCCACCCGCGCTCTAGCAGGTACCTCTCACTGGTCATCATCAAAGCCAACTCCTCCTTTGGCCGCCTTTCCTTTCAGTTCTCTGCTGCCAATGAGTGGAACGAATTGCAAAAATCGTTGAAGATGGAGACTTCCATCTCCCTCACTAACTTTAACTTAAGCATCATCTATCTGAGCAGCTCACAGATCACTGCACCTGTGCATAGCCCATCTGTTAATAGCTCATCCCCATATTGTTTTTATTTACTTTTTTGCACACCAGTATTTCTTCTTGCACGTCATCATCTGCACATCTATCACTCCAGTGTTAATTTGATAAATTGTAATTATTTCGCCACTATTGGCCTATTTATTACCATACATCTTACTCCATTTGCACACACTGTATATAGAATTTTCTGTTGTGTTATTGATTGTACTTTTGGTTATGTGTAACACTGTATTGTTTTTGTCGCACTGCTTTGATTTATCTTGGCCAGGTCACAGTTGTAAATGAGAGCTTGTTCTTAACTGGCCTACCTGGTTAAATAAAGGTGTTTTTTTATTTAAATAAATAAAAGTGGAGGAGAGATTGACTTCATCGCTCATTGTTTTTTATGAGCGGTATTGACATGTTGAATGCACCGAGGTGTCTGTTTGATCTACTGGCACACAGCTAAGACACACATGCATACCCCACAAAACATGCCTTCCGGTTACTGGCCCATTGTTCCAACCACCACGCTACCTGCCACCCTGATGCATCTACTAGAGATTGAGACCAGGCATTACCTAGGGCCCTGTCTTTTGGTCCAGAAATGGAGACGCTGTGCTTTTACCCGTATTATCCTGCTAGTGTCACTGCACATATAGAATCCTAGGTTCTGGAACTGACACAAGCGATCTCCAATAAATCAATATAACTGGTTGCGTGTGTGTTTGGCAGAGGGTATTGCCCGAATCAGGGGAAAGTGTAGCTCTGTGAATTTCTTGCACAGAAACTATTATTTGTCAGAGAATACTATTTGTAGATCAGTGATTCTGCACCTCACTTTGCTCAAGCTGATCCTCACCAATGGACTTGGATGTTATAGCAAAAATGTGTAAATTAGGGGCAGTTAAAGGGGAGGGTCAATGGGTCAATTAGGGGCAGTTAGTTTGTCTTGCAAAGGAGAGCTAAGTGCAGAAGGCGATCTGATGTATTAACAGGCGAGTTAACTATTACTAACGGGCAGATAACTATTCAACGGTGTCAGAAAGTACACCACAGACCAGACAGTGAACTGGAAATGTGTGGATACGTTGAATCTGGTCATATAACCTCATATTACAACCTGGATCAGTTTATTTCAATCAACTAGCTCATCAACATAGCAAGGCAACAAGTTTCCAGTTATCTTCTTTCACTGACCTGGCTTCATCAAATAATGTTATGCAGAACTGGGCCAATACAGGCACCACGCAAATAACCTGGGCCGATACAGGCACCACACAAATAACCTGGGCCGATACAGGCACGACGCAAATAACCTGGGCCGATACAGGCACGACGCAAATAACCTGGTCCGATACAGGCACCACGCAAATAACCTGGTCCGATACAGGCACCACGCAAATAACCTGGTCCGATACAGGCACCACGCAAATAACCTGGTCCGATACAGGCACCACGCAAATAACCTGGTCCGATACAGGCACCACGCAAATAACCTGGTCCGATACAGGCACCACGCAAATAACCTGGTCCGATACAGGCACCACGCAAATAACCTGGTCCGATACAGGCACCACGCAAATAACCTGGTCCGATACAGGCACCACGCAAATAACCTGGTCCGATACAGGCACCACGCAAATAACCTGGTCCGATACAGGCACCACGCAAATAACCTGGTCCGATACAGGCACCACGCAAATAACCTGGGCCGATACAGGCACCACGCAAATAACCTGGGCCGATACAGGCACCACGCAAATAACCTGGGCCGATACAGGCACCACGCAAATAACCTGGGCCGATACAGGCACCACTTAAATAACCTGGGCCAATACAGGCACCACTTAAATAACCTGGGCCAATACAGGCACCACTTAAATAACCTGGGCCAATACAGGCACCACTTAAATAACCTGGGCCAATACAGGCACCACTTAAATAACCTGGGCCAATACAGGCACCACTTAAATAACCTAGGCCAATACAGGCACCACTTAAATAACCTGGGCCAATACAGGCACCACTTAAATAACCTGGGCCAATACAGGCACCGCTTATATAACCTGGGCCAATACTTGAACCCCCAAATAACCTGGGCCAAAACAAGCACCATTTAAATAACCTGGGCCAATACAGGCACCAGGCAAATAACCTGGGCCAATGCAGGCACCACTTAAATAACCTGGGCCAATACAGGCACCACTTAAATAACCTGGGCCAATACAGGCACCACTTAAATAACCTGGGCCAATACAGGCACCACTTAAATAACCTGGGCCAATACAGGCACCACTTAAATAACCTAGGCCAATACAGGCACCCTTAAATAACCTGGGCCAATACAGGCACCACTTAAATAACCTGGGCCAATACAGGCACCGCTTATATAACCTGGGCCAATACTTGAACCCCCAAATAACCTGGGCCAAAACAAGCACCATTTAAATAACCTGGGCCAATACAGGCACCAGGCAAATAACCTGGGCCAATGCAGGCACCACGCAAATAACCTGGGCCAATACAGGCACCACGCAAATAACCTAGTTCAATACAGGCACCATTTAAATAACCTGGGCCAATACAGGCACCAGGCAAATAACCTGGGTCAAATAACCTGGGCCAATACAGGCACCACACAAATAACCTGGGCCAATACAGGCACCACGCAAATAACCTGGGCCAATACAGGCACCACGCAAATAACCTGGGTCAATACAGGCACCATTTAAATAACCTGGACCAATACAGGCACCACGTAAAGAAATATGGGCTGAAAGATTTTTTTCACCACCAGGCAGTT
Source organism: Oncorhynchus tshawytscha (assembly GCF_018296145.1). NCBI lineage: Eukaryota > Metazoa > Chordata > Actinopteri > Salmoniformes > Salmonidae > Oncorhynchus > Oncorhynchus tshawytscha. The sequence continues at coordinate 1,886,611 of NC_056437.1, read as the reverse complement.
TAGGCTTCATGTTGTGTGACTTTGCCTGAGAGATACTGAAGACAAAATCAATGGAATCATTTTTTCATTAATTTATTTTCAGCTATTTAGTAATGGACATGACAAAGTGGTTCTCAGAGACAATGCCTGTGAACAACATGGCTGTGAATTTATTTTAGACTAAATGGATAATTACTTGATGATTTTGTTTAAATGCCCTGACGAGGACATATCACAGTAAATGCTGTACGGTCAATGCAGGCGTTGGATTGACCATGCAACGCCTTTAAGAAAAGTATGAGTTCTTTGTGGATATTTGTTTTTATTAGTCATTTTCCAGCTCCACACAACCACTCATATTGTTCCCTGTTTGAAGTTGATAAGAGAGCAGCTTCACTCCTGAGTCTCCTGGAGCTCAACATGTTGAATGGAAATCAAATCAATAAAAATCATTCTGATCATTTAAGTCTGATCTTTTATCATCAACATTCTAAGTGCAGTCAGTGAGTTAGAACTATTCTGTCACGCCCTGACCAGAGAGACTTTTTATTCTCTCATGTTGGTTAGGTCGGGTGTGACTAGGGTGGGTCATCTAGGTGATTAATGGTTTACGTCCTGTCTTTCCCCACAGCTTAGCTCTGACCCGTCACTAAGTCCTGTCTTTCTCCACAGCTTAGCTCTGACCCGTCACTAAGTCCTGTCTTTCTCCACAGCTTAGCTCTGACCCGTCACTAAGTCCTGTCTTTCCCCACAGCTTAGCTCTGACCCGTCACTAAGTCCTGTCTTTCCCCACAGCTTAGCTCTGACCCGTCACTAAGTCCTGTCTTTCCCCACAGCTTAGCTCTGACCCGTCACTAAGTCCTGTCTTTCTCCACAGCTTAGCTCTGACCCGTCACTAAGTCCTGTCTTTCCCCACAGCTTAGCTCTGACCCGTCACTAAGTCCTGTCTTTCTCCACAGCTTAGCTCTGACCCGTCACTAAGTCCTGTCTTTCTCCACAGCTTAGCTCTGACCCGTCACTAAGTCCTGTCTTTCTCCACAGCAGCTCTAGCTCTGACCCGTCACTAAGTCCTGTCTTTCTCCACAGCTTAGCCTGACCCGTCACTAAGTCCTGTCTTTCTCCACAGCTTAGCTCTGACCCGTCACTAAGTCCTGTCTTTCTCAACAGCTTAGCTCTGACCCATCACTAAGAAGTCCTGTCTTTCTCCACAGCTTAGCTCTGACCCATCACTAAGTCCAGTCTTTCTCCACAGCTTAGCTCTGACCCATCACTAAGTCCTGTCTTTCTCCACAGCTTAGCTCTGACCCGTCACTAAGTCCTGTCTTTCTCCACAGCTTAGCTCTGACCCGTCACTAAGTCATGTCTTTCTCCACAGCTTAGCTCTGACCCGTCACTAAGTCCTGTCTTTCTCCACAGCTTAGCTCTGACCCGTCACTAAATCCTGTCTTTCTCCACAGCTTAGCTCTGACCCGTCACTAAGTCCGGTCTTTTAATTTGAACTGTTTATCCTTACTCTTTCATCCTTTTTTGAAAGGCACTTTAAAATCTGTTTTTATTATAATTATGTAAATTTGTTATTCTAATAAATTTCATCTACAATGTAAAACCTCCCATCTCCTTATACCATCCCTTCATCTATCAAATAAGCCTTCAAATCTGCACAATGTAAAACAGAATTTAAAAAACAATTAGCTACAATCATAATTGAACTAATTGTCATCGTCTTCATTCAGACATTAATGAATATATTTGACATAGTATTAATATTGTCAGTAGTTAAGGGATAGTTGTGATTGTGAGGAGTCCACTTGCTTGTAGTTTAGATCTTGGCATTCAGCAGTATAGTTTTCAAATTCAAAGTTTGCATCTCTACCTCCAGTTTATTCATTTCTGTTTCTAATTTAGTTTTTCTAGGAGCAGCACTTATTTTTTCAGCATTAAGACCTCCTTGGTGGTAACCTTGCCTTTCTCCTGAAAGTGAAGACAATTGCAACAAATTGCAGTTAAGTTAGACATATAGGGTCTCCTAAGGGACTTGATGTCCTAGTTTGTTCTCGATATTCTCTCTGATACGAGTGGCATTTCACTCCTCAATCACCTGACTTACATTACTAACATATGACAGCTGACAAAGTGTACGGCATGCGTCTGCAAGTTGTGTTTGAAGAGGTCTCTGTGTCCTCAGTGACATATGCTATTCGTTCCATATGTAATACATGAGCTAAACAATCTTGTCTTTGCCTACCATATTATTTCCCCCCAGGGCTCCTGTCCAACTTCCAGGAAGTGTTCCAGGCGTAGGTGTTTTCCATTCATGTTTTAAGGATGGACGTTAGCACATATAGCTCATTAGCAAGTAGGGCACACAGATTGGTGTCACCTCATTAGTCAGTACGTGTTACACCTGTGCTGGTTGCCATCTCGTTAGTGGGAAGGTCGTTCACCTGTGCTGCTATTTAAGAGTGGGGGGCCCAGTGCTTTAGCTGATTTCCCTGGTTTTGTTTTTGCTCCATTTAAAAAAAAATGTATTTTATTTTTGCTTTCTGTCTTTAAGTTTTGTGGGGGGAGGGGGGTTTCTTTCGTGTTCCTGTTCTTGGTCAATTTAGTGGGCGGCACTCATGGTGCGTGTCTTTCAGGTCCCAGTTGTTGTTGCTAGTCAACTTTCAGTGGACACCTCCATGAATGTCTTTCATATCCTTAAACCTGTTTTGGTTGTTGGTCAGGGATTCTTTGTTAGTTACCGCCTTCTGTTTGAGTGACATCTTGCTGGGGATAAATAAAATGGGTGCTCGTCCAGGATACTGTTAACCCCATGAGTATGGAAGTCTCAAGTCACCTATTCAGAAGGTCTGAAGGTCATCAGCTAGAAAGATGTGACGGCATCAAGTAATTGTCTCTGGCCCCCTCCCAGTTAGGGGGAGTGATGAGCTCTACAGCAGAGTCTCACAACTCAATCGCTGGTTGAAAACTCAAAACTGCCCCTCCCAAAAGAGAGAATTTGTAGATAATTGACCCTCTTTCTGGGACTCGCCCACAAACAGGACCAAGCCTGACCTGCTGAGGAGTGACGGACTCCATCCTAGCTGGAGGGGTGCTCTCATCTTATCTACCAACATAGACAGGGCTCTAACTCCTCTAGCTCCACAATGAAATAGGGTGCAGGCCAGGCAGCAGGCTGTTAGCCAGCATAGTGGAGTCTGCCACTAGCACAGTCAGTGTAGTCGGCTCAGCTATCCCCATTGAGACCGTGTCTGTGCCTCGACCTAGGTTGGGCAAAACTAAACATGGTGGTGGACGCCTTAGCAATCTCACTGGAATAAAGACCTCCTCCATTCCTGTCAATATTGAAACAGATCATGATACCTCACATCTCAAAATAGAGCTACTTAATGTTAGATCCCTTACTTCAAAGGCAATTATAGTCAATGAACTAATCACTGATCATAATCTTGATGTGATTGACCTGACTGAAACATGTCTTAAGCCTGATGAATTTACTGTGTTAAATGAGGCCTCACCTCCTGGCTACACTAGTGACCATATCCCCCGTGCATCCCGCAAAGGCGGAGGTGTTGCTAACATTTACGATAGCAAATTTCAATTGACGAAAATGACGTTTTCGTCTTTTAAGCTTCTAGTCATGAAATCTATGCAGCCTACTCAATCACTTTTTATAGCTACTGTTTACAGGCCTCCTGGGCCATATACAGCGTTCCTCATTGAGTTCCCTGAATTCCTATCGGACCTTGTAGTCATAGCAGATAATATTCTAATCTTTGGTGACTTTAATATTCACATAGAAAAGTCCACAGACCCACTCCAAAAGGCTTTCGGAGCCATCATCGCCTCAGTGGGTTTTGTCTCTGGACCTACTCACTGTCACAGTCATACTCTGGACCTAGTTTTGTCCCATGGAATAAATGTTGTGGATCTTAATGTTTTTCCTCATAATCCTGGACTATCGGACCACCATTTTATTACGTTTGCAATTGCAACAAATAATCTGCTCAGACCCCATCAAGGAACATCAAAAGTCGAGCTATAAATTCACAGACATCACAAAGATTCCTTGATGTCCTTCCAGACTCCCTCTGTCTACCCAAGGACGTCAGAGGACAAAAATCAGTTAACCACCTAACTGAGGAACTCAATTTAACCTTGCGCAATACCCTAGATGCAGTTGCACCCCTAAAAACTAAAAACATTTATCATAAGGAACTAGCTCCCTGGTACACAGAAAATACCCAGAAAATACAGAAAATACCCGAGCTCTGAAGCTTCCTGAACATGGGAACGGAAATGGCGTCACACCAAACCGGAAGTCTTCCGACTAGCTTGGAAAGACAGTACCGTGCAGTACCGAAGAGCCCTTACTGCTGCTCCACCAAACAGGAAGTCTTCCGACTAGCTTGGAAAGACAGTACCGTGCAGTACCGAAGAGCCCTTACTGCTGCTCCACCAAACAGGAAGTCTTCTGACTAGCTTGGAAAGACAGTACCGTGCAGTATCGAAGAGCCCTTACTGCTGCTCCACCAAACAGGAAGTCTTCTGACTAGCTTGGAAAGACAGTACCGTGCAGCTTCGAAGAGCCCTCACTGCTGCTCCACCAAACTGGAAGTCTTCCGACTAGCTTGGAAAGACAGTACCGTGCAGTATCAAAGAGCCCTCACTGCTGCTCGATCATCCTATTTTTCGAACTTAATTGAGGAAAATAAGAACAATCAGAAATTCCTTTTTGATACTGTCGCAAAGCTAACTAAAAAGCAGCATTCCCCAAGAGAGGATGGCTTTCACTTCAGCAGTAATAAATTCATGAACTTCTTTGAGGAAAAGATCATGATTATTAGAAAGCAAATTACGGACTCCTCTTTAAATCTGCATATTCCTTCAAAGCTCAGTTGTCCTGAGTCTGCACAACACTCAAGTTGGTCAGGATAATATCTATGAGGGTGCCCATGTTTACGGATTTAGGGTTGTACCTGGTGTGTTCCTTGATAATTTGTGTGAGATTGAGGGCATCTAGCTTAGATAGTAGGACTGCCGGGGTGTTAAGCATGTCCCAGTTTAGGTCACCTAACACAACGAACTCTGAAAATAGATGGGGGGAAATCAATTCACATATGGTGTCCAGGGCACAGCTGGGGGCTGTGTTTTTTTTTTTTTTTTTTTTTTGGGGGGTCTATAACAGGCGACAACAGTGAGAGACGTATTACTGGAGAGATTCATTTTTAAAATTAAAAGCTTGAACTGTTTGGGCATAGACCTGGAAAGTTTGACAAAACTTTGCAGGCTATCTCTGCAGTAGATTGCAACTCCTCTCCATTTGGCAGTTCTATCTTGACAGAAAATATCAGAGTTAGGGATGGAAATGTCAGGGATTTTGGTGGTTTTCCTAAACCAGGATTCAGACACGGCTAAGACATCAGGGTTGGCGGAGTGTGCTAAAGCAGTGAGTAAAACAAACTTAGGGAGGAGGCTTCTGAAGTTAACATGCATGAAACCAAGGTTTTACAGTTACAGAAGTTCCCAAATGAGAGCGCCTGGGGACACGCAGGGCCTGGGATAACCTCCACATCATCCGAGGAACAGAGGAGGAGTAGGATGAGGGGACGGCTAAAGCCTAACAGAACTGGTCGTCTACTGTGTTGGGGACAGAGAATAAAAGGAGCAGATTTCTGTGACGTGGCAGGATAGATGTATTGTTTAGTGTTGTGTTGTGTAGTGGCTGCTGGTATGCATCCCACTTGTTTGTTTTTTACATGCTAATATCGCCACTGGCGTTAACAGGAAGCCAGTGTAGAGAGGCTAACACTGGAGGAATAATATGATCACATCTTTTGATTCCAGTCAAGATTCTAGCAGCTGTTTTTTTAGCACTAACTGAAGTTTATTTAGTGCTTTATCCGGTTGCCTGGAAAGTAGAGCTTTGCAGTAGTCTAATTGGCACAGATGAGCTTTTCTGCATCGTTTTTGAAGAAAAAGTTTCAGATTTTTACAATGTTATGGAGAAGGAAAAATGAAACATGGGACCAGCATTTTACATTTTGCATTTATATTTTTGTTCCGTGTATATATAATCCGGACTCTTACACTGCTCATTCTAATATTTATATATTTCTTAATTCCATTATTTTACCTTTTAGATTTTTGTTCTGTATTGTTAGATATTACTGCACTGTTGGAGCTAGGAACACAAGCATTTTGTCACAGCCGCAAATATGTGTATTTGACCAATACATTTAGATTTAATTTGATTAGAAATGTTATTTTAAGAATATGTTTACAGTGTGCCAAACAAAGGATAAACTAATTATTATGGTTGGCCCAATCTCATCCATGATTGGACATTCATTCTTCCGCAATAAATTACTGACAGCTCTTTCCACCAATTATGTCTTCTAAGGGAAGCGGAACTGGAGAGTGTTTTTTCTTTTTACAATACACAGACAGACACAAACAGACCAAAGACGGTACTGTATAAAGATAGGCTGAAACTGCTTCTTCAATAGAAATCCCCGATCACGTGTCATGGGGACGTTCGCTCGCTAAACTCCCGGGTAGAAACACGTCATCGGGTCTTATCGTGCAGAACTGCGCATGTGCAATCCTTCAAAAATAAACGTCAGTCCCTAGATATAAAGTTACTTTTGACATAAATGTAAACATAATATTTTGTCACCTTCACGACGTTCGGGGTAATAACATGTTCAACTACTTCATACATTAACTCGAATCCAGGTTATGTTTTTAGATTTCGAGAAAATTAACAACTACGGAAGAAGTTTTAAATTCTCTCATTGACTTCTGAAACCCCAAACGCCGACCTGGTCCGTTTGATCTGTTTCTCAGCGTACCCGGAAGTCCCGTATGCTGCGCCTCTGGGTTAAGGCGGTAGAAACTGTGCGGACAGACCGTCGCTAGCTTACAGTTGATAAACGAATTTAGCTACAATGGGGTAAGAGACAAAGTATTGTTATCGTTTTGATCAACGGCGTTATTTCATTTTAATAACTTTGGCCTTATCACATTTGCTAAATCTTGGTACTCAAACACCTGTCTGTAGTCTATCGCAGATAGGTGCGGGATTCCTTAGCTAGCTGTTATTACCTAGCATTACATAGCTAATAAATGACCTAGCTAGCTAAATAAATCTACTTTTGTATTTCAAGATGATTAAATCTAAAAAATGTTTTTTGTTTTTCACGTGATGTTGCACAGTCTAAACTGATCCAATAGTTAGTTTGTTATCCAGCTGGTTAACGTCGTGATATTAACTTTTTGATATATTTTTTTTAACACAATGAAGTATTTTTACCTAACGTAGTTATTCCTTATTCACAAATCAATCAAATGTGTTTATAAAGCCATTTTTACATCAGCCGATGTTACGTGCTGTACAGAAACCCAGCCTAAAACCCCAAACAGCAAACAATGCAGATGTCTTAGTCCCCAGTCTTCTGCCCATCTAAACACACAAGCAACTATTTTCACGGCTGGTTCGCTAGCTTTAACCAGGTGCATGAGTTGAATTCTGCCTATGCTTGCATTTTGTACATCAAACAGATGTGTTCACTACAAAACATCACAAAAGCAAGAAGAAATTCCCACCGGCAGTTATCTGTATTCTTCCATCAAACATCTTATTACACAAGGGGACAAATAAGGAGTTACTTTCCCTGGGAACTCGCTCATCATTCAGGCCTGTCTGCATCTCTGTGGAAAGATCAAGCCTTTTATTGATGTCAGTGACTTTTCTTTTGGATGTACAATGGTAGATGAATTGAAGAAATTACTTATGCACATTGTATAACCTATTCTAGTTTATAGTCAGGCTAATTCAGGGTCATATTCACAAGGCACCAAATGGAAGAAGACTGAAACAGAGGGACTGAACTTGTCCAAAAATAAATGTAAATGTTAGTTTTTTTCTTCTGTTTCTAAACGTTTTGCTACGGTGTGCACTGATGAATTGAACCCAGGTTACTGTGAGCCTGGCCTGACCTACATATATCCTCAGTTCCAGAAGGATAGACATTTATTTAGAGATCATGATTCACAGTGACTTCTTAAAGGAGCAGTTATCAAAAGGAGAGAGCGAGTAAAAATACCACGTGACTTTATGCTAAAGTCTAGATCAGTGTAGGTTTGATTCTAGCTCTGGTCCAGGACAATTACTTCCAGGTTTCTGATGTTGAGCCTTCTTCAAGGCACAGCATCAGCTAGCGTCACATAAACACCCTGGACCACAGCTAGTTCCATCCTGCCTTATCAATGATGTTACCCTGGACTAGAGCTAGTTCCATCATGCCTTATCAATGATGTTACCCTGGACTAGAGCTAGTTCCATCATGCCTTATCAATGATGTTACCCTGGACTAGAGCTAGTTCCATCATGCCTTATCAATGATGTTACCCTGGACTAGAGCTAGTTCCATCATGTGTAATTTATGTTTACAGTATACTGTCTTCTAGTTTGCCATCTAGGTGTTGCTGACCTCCTATGGAAGTGGACCTCCTCCCTCCAGAAGCGCCATGCGAGGGTATCACTCCAAGCTGGACTCATCCTCCTCTGCTGGGGGTACGGGTGGCTCCATGCCCCTGAGCCTGGCCGTGGAGACGGAGAAAGCCCAGGCATTGCTCCAGACCTTCTCCTCTGCCTCCCTACTGGCCAGCACTGCGCTGGGGGCCTTCTGTGTGCTAGCTGACCACGTCATGCAGCTGACCCTACTCCAACAGCACCTGTGGCTGCGGGCAGTGCTGGACAACACCGTCCATTGTCTGATAGGCCTCTGGTCCTGGGCTATCGTCATTGGCCTCAAGAAGAAGAGTGACTTCTATGAAGTTATCTTAGCAGGGATACTGGCCTCTGTTATAGACCTGGATCACTTCTATATGGCTGGCTCTCTGTCGCTCAAAGTAAGAAAGATTTCTCCCTTTGGTTTTCAGCGTCAGTTATAGATTAGTGTGCTACATTTTCACAGACAAAAGATTAGGACTAATAAACTCAATGAAGATCTCCATTGGAACAACCTTAGTTCAGTACTAGGCCTAATCTGTGTCTGGGAATCTGGCCCACAGTGTTCATGAAGGAATGTAGAATAGAAACATAAACAATAACCTATGTTTTCTGCCTGTTTCCTCCAGGCAGCCACCAGCCTGCCCCACCGCCCCCCCCTCCACTGCTCCTCTCTAATCCCAGTCCTCTGCTTCTCTCTGAGGCTGGTGCTGTGGCTGGGCAGGCTAAAGGACTCGTGGTGCTCTCTACCCTGGCTGCTGTTTATCTCCCTGGCCTCACACCACATCCGAGACGGGGTCCGCCATGGCCTGTGGGTGTGTCCGTTCGGCAACACGGCCCCCATCTCCTATTGGCTGTATGTGAGCATCACAGCCACCCTGCCACACCTGTGCTCTGTGCTCATGTACCTGACAGGAACTCGAGACGTGATCTCCACCAAGCACGGCATCGCCATTGACATCTGATGGAAGGAAGGGCCAACACTACGCCTCCCTAATAGCACTCTATTCCCTATATAGTGCACTACTATTGACCAGAACCCTATTCCATATGTAGTGTACTACTATTGACCAGAAACCTATTCTATATGTAGTGCACTACTATTGACCAGAACCCTATTCCATATGTAGTGCACTACTATAGACCAGTGCCCTATTCCCTAAATAGTACACTACTATTGACCAGAACCCTATTCCCTATATAGTGAATAGGGCTCTGGTCAATAGTAGTACACTATATAGGGAATAGGGTTCTATAGGGATCTGGTCTAAAGTAGTGCACTATATAGGGAATAGGGTTCTATAGGGATCTGGTCTAAAGTAGTGCACTATATAGGGAATAGGGCTCTGGTCTAAATTAGTGCACTATATAGGGAATAGGGCTCTGGTCAATAGTAGTGCACTATGAAGGGAATAAGGTGCCATTTGGTACACCGGTAAACCCCACAATGCCTCAGCCTCATTCGTCTATTTTGTTCACACCACGGGAGTGATCACGTCTTCTTCCTCCACCACCTCCCCACTAAACTGCCTCCTCCCTCCCTCCCTCCTCTAGTCAGTCACTCTCAGGCTGGGAGGCTGTGTCCTGTGTGACTGTCAGTGCAGTAGTGTGTGGAAGTGCTTGATGTCGAGCTGTGAGGTATTTTATAGCCTTGTAATTACCAGACTGATTACTGCTGTGCTGTCAGTGCAGCTAAGCAGAATGTAAGGAGGAGTCGGATGGTTCTACGAGGGTATTTTACTGACGGGATCAAAGGGAAAGGCGACATTCTAATTCTCTACTCTTCTCCTGAAGTGTCCACTTGGATGGAATGGAAGGTCCTAGGGAGCAGAGCAGTACATTATGAAGCTGGAGGTCCCAGGGAGCAGAGCAGTACATTATGAAGCTGGAGGTCCCAGGGAGCAGAGCAGTACATTATGAAGCTGGAGGTCCCAGGGAGCAGAGCAGTACATTATGAAGCTGGAGGTCCCAGGGAGCAGAGCAGTACATTATGAAGCTGAAGGTCCTAGGGAACAGAGCAGTACATTATGAAGCTGAAGGTCCCAGGGAGCAGAGCAGTACATTATGAAGCTGAAGGTCCCAGGGAACAGAGCAGTACATTATGAAGCTGAAGGTCCCAGGGAGCAGAGCAGTACATTATGAAGCTGAAGGTCCTAGGGAGCAGAGCAGTACATTATGAAGCTGAAGGTCCTAGGGAGCAGAGCAGTACATTATGAAGCTGAAGGTCCTAGGGAACAGAGCAGTACATTATGAAGCTGAAGGTCCCAGGGAACAGAGCAGTACATTATGAAGCTGAAGGTCCTAGGGAGCAGAGCAGTACATTATGAAGCTGAAGGTCCTAGGGAACAGAGCAGTACATTATAAGTGTTTCTTATTGGTGGAGCCTCCAGTTGCTGCCTGATGTTAAGTGATGATGTAGTACTCATTAGGTGATGTCATGTTTTAACATATGTTTTTAGGAAAGACCGAGGCTTTCTGTGTTAAGATATGTTTTTATCTATATAATCGAGGGAAGATGACATTTGGAGAAACGCTGTTTAAACATTCCTTTAATATGTTCCTACTTTGTGATCATAATATTTGAGTTGTATTAGTTGGTGTTCTGATGAGAGGGTGAACAGCTGTGGGTATATTCACTAGGTACTGAACGGAGTAAGACAGGTTTAAAACAGGCCCGGGATTTAACCTGAAATTGTTTAAAAATAAACACTTGTTTTTTTTTGTTGCTAAACTTGTTGCTTTGCAAAATGTTTCGCTAAATTGTGCACTATGAATATACTGTGGCTGTGTGCTGCAGTTTGACCACCTGGCCTGCAGAGGGCATCGATGAGTCAACTTATTATACACTATTATGTTTAACCATATGTCATGTCCATTATCATTATGCATCAAGATAATTATTGCTGCTGTCTTTATTCACAGTGTGTACTGAATGAAATATGTTTCATCATTCACATGTATTTATTTCAGCATTTGATTTGTTTGAATATTATTTATTGAATTAGAATTTTAAATGTTAAGTACACTACACTGACCAACAGTATGTGGACACCTGCTCTTCCAACATCTCGTTCCAAAATCATGGGCATTAATATGGAGTTGGTCCCCTCTTTGCTGCTATAACAGCCTCTTCTGGGAAGTTTTTCCACTAGCTGTTGGAACATTGCTGTGGTGACTTGCTACCATTCAGCCACAAGAGTATTAGTGAGGTTGGGCACTGATGTTGGGTGATTAGGCCTGGCTCGGAGTCGGCGTTCCAATTAGTCTGAAAGGTGTTTGATGGGGTTGAGGTCAGGGTTCTATGCAGGCCAGTCAAGTTCTTCCTCACCACTCTCGACAAATCATTTCTGTATGAACTTCTCTTTGGGCACGGGGGCATTGTCAAGCTGGAACATGAAATGGTCTTCCCCAAACCCATGAAGCTTCAGACAAACAGTTCTTAACATGACGTTGCTTCCAGAGGCAGTTTGGAACTCTGTAGTGAGTGTTGCAACCGAGGACAGACGATGCTTCAGCACTCGGCGATCCCGTTCTGTGAGCTTGTGTGGCCTACCACTTCACAGCTGAGCTGTTGTTGCTCCTAGACGTATCCACTTCACAATACAGCACTTACAGTCGCCCAGGGCAGCTCTAGCAGGGCAGAAATTTGACGAACTGACTTGTTGGAAATGTGGCATCCTATGACTGCTCGACTGGCAATGTTTGTCTATGGAGATTGCATGGCTGTGTGCTCAATTATTAATTATTTTATTACAGTTCTGAACGGGTGTGGCTGATGTAGCCAAATCCACTAATTTAAAGGGGTGTCCACATACTTTTGTGTATATATATAGTGTATATCTTATTTTGATATTGGTACCTTGTGTTGTAAAGACTGGATGGATTCAAAGTTGTTCTTTTTCCAAAATAAATCTGTGCCCTGGACCACTCGGTATGCTAAGTAATGTGTCCGTGTGGACTTTGAAGCGGTTTATGGGTGTGAGTGGGTGTTGCTCGAGATACACTGGAAAAATACATGTTGGTAGGAATCAGTCTGCCGCTCGGAGCAAGGCCTCGGAGGAGCTTCCAGGATACAACAGGAGTCTGCCTCCTCATAACAACATGCCCAATCAGTTATCATTACGACAGAACTTGACCAATCAATATGAATGCATCTGATTATTATTATTATATTTTCATCAGAAAAGGCAGGAAGTCTGTCTACCAGTGACAGAATGTTGATTTAAAAGTTGAATAGATATTTTTACAAATAGACATTTTGAACCTTTACGTTGTACCTGTTCCTGTGTGTCAGTCTGTCTCTTCTGAGATGGAGAGAGGACACTGTCCTTCCTGGTAGAAGTAGTAACAGAACCCGATTACTATCACTGACACAAACAGATTCTTCTGAGATGGAGAGAGGACACTGTCCTTCCTGGTAGTAGTAACAGAACCCGATTACTACCACTGACACAAACAGATTCTTCTGAGATGGAGAGAGGACACTGTCCTTCCTGGTAGTAGTAGTAACAGAACCCGATTACTACCACTGACACAACAGATTCTTCTGAGATGGAGAGAGGACACTGTCCTTCCTCGTAGTAGTAACAGAACCCGATTACTACCACTGACACAAACAGATTCTTCTGAGATGGAGAGAGGACACTGTCCTTCCTGGTAGTAGTAGTAACAGAACCGATTACTACCACTGACACAAACAGATTCTTCTGAGATGGAGAGAGGACACTGTCCTTCCTGGTAGTAGTAGTAACAGAACCGATTACTACCACTGACACAAACAGATTCTTCTGAGATGGAGAGAGGACACTGTCCTTCCTGGTAGTAGTAGTAACAGAACCCGATTACTACCACTGACACAACAGATTCTTCTGAGATGGAGAGAGGACAGTAGTAGTAACAGAACCCGATTACTACCACTGACACAAACAGATTCTTCTGAGATGGAGAGAGGACACTGTCCTTCCTGGTAGTAGTAGTAACAGAACCCGATTACTACCACTGACACAAACAGATTCTTCTGAGATGGAGAGAGGACACTGTCCTTCCTGGTAGTAGTAGTAACAGAACCCGATTACTACCACTGACACAAACAGATTCTTCTGAGATGGAGAGAGGACACTGTCCTTCCTGGTAGTAGTAGTAACAGAACCCGATTACTACCACTGACACAAACAGATTCTTCTGAGATGGCCTTCTCTATTTAACTTCAGTCACTGACCCTCCTTAAGGCTAAGTGCCCTGCTTACAGGAAACAGGAAATGCTGCCCCGGTCGGACAGGAAGGTGCTTACAACGATTCTATGCTTGCAACTTTTTGGGGAAGGCCCTTTCCTGTTTCAGCATGTTAATGCCACTGTGCACAAAACGAGATCCATACAGAAATGGTTTGTCGAGATTTGTGTGGAAGAACTTGACTGACCTGCACATAGCCCTGACCTCAACCCCATCAAACACCTTTGGGATAAATTGGAACGCCGACTGTGAGCCATTACCCTCCTCTCCCTGACAGTCCCATAACCCTCCTCTCCCTGACAGTCCCATAACCCTCTTCTCCCTGACAGTCCCATAACCCTCCTCTCCCTGACAGTCCCATAGCCCTCTTCTCCCTGACAGTCCCATAACCCTCCTCTCCCTGACAGTCCCATAACCCTCTTCTCCCTGACAGTCCCATAACCCTCCTCTCCCTGACAGTCCCATAACCCTCCTCTCCCTGACAGTCCCATAGCCCTCTTCTCCCTGACAGTCCCATAACCCTCTTCTCCCTGACAGTCCCATAAGCCTCTTCTCCCTGACAGTCCCATAACCCTCCTCTCCCTGACAGTCCCATAACCCTCCTCTCCCTGATAGTCCCATAACCCTCCTTTCCCTGACAGTCCCATAACCCTCTTCTCCCTGACAGTCCCATAACCCTCTTCTCCCTGACAGTCCCATAACCCTCTTCTCCCTGACAGTCCCATAACCCTCCTCTCCCTGACAGTCCCATAACCCTCCTCTCCCTGACAGTCCCATAACCCTCCTCTCCCTGACAGTCCCATAACCCTCTTCTCCCTGACAGTCCCATAACCCTCCTCTCCCTGAAAGAATCCCATAACCCTCCTCTCCCTGAAAGAATCCCATAACCCTCCTCTCCCTGAAAGAATCCCATAACCCTCCTCTCCCTGAAAGAATCCCATAACCCTCCTCTCCCTAACAAAGTCCCATAACACTTCCCTCTATGCGAGGTTGTTCCACTCTGCCTCTGGCTGTCTTGGCACCAGTCCCTGTCCTGGACAGAGGACACTGTCCTTCCTGTCTGACCGGGGCAGCATTTCCTGTTTCTTGTAAGCAGGGCACTTAGCCTTAAGGAGGGTCAGTGACTGCAGTTAAATAGAGAAGGCCATCTCAGAAGAATCTGTTTGTGTCAGTGGTAGTAATCGGGTTCTGTTACTACTACTACCAGGAAGGAGTGTCCTCTCTCCATCTCAGAAGAATCTGTTTGTGTCAGTGGTAGTAATCGGGTTCTGTTACTACTACTACCAGGAAGGACAGTGTCCTCTCTCCATCTCAGAATAATCTGTTTGTGTCAGTGGTAGTAATCGGGTCCTGTTACTACTACTACCAGGAAGGACAGTGTCCTCTCTCCATCTCAGAAGAATCTGTTTGTGTCAGTGGTAGTAATCGGGTTCTGTTACTACTGCTACCAGGAAGGACAGTGTCCTCTCTCCATCTCAGAAGAATCTGTTTGTGTCAGTGGTAGTAATCGGGTTCTGTTACTACTACTACCAGGAAGGACAGTGTCCTCTCTCCATCTCAGAAGAATCTGTTTGTGTCAGTGGTAGTAATCGGGTTCTGTTACTACTACTACCAGGAAGGACAGTGTCCTCTCTCCATCTCAGAAGAATCTGTTTGTGTCAGTGGTAGTAATCGGGTTCTGTTACTACTACTACCAGGAAGGACAGTGTCCTCTCTCCATCTCAGAAGAATCTGTTTGTGTCAGTGGTAGTAATCGGGTTCTGTTACTACTACTACCAGGAAGGACAGTGTCCTCTCTCCATCTCAGAAGAATCTGTTTGTGTCAGTGGTAGTAATCGGGTTCTGTTACTACTACTACCAGGAAGGACAGTGTCCTCTCTCCATCTCAGAAGAATCTGTTTGTGTCAGTGGTAGTAATCGGGTTCTGTTACTACTACTACCAGGAAGGACAGTGTCCTCTCTCCATCTCAGAAGAATCTGTTTGTGTCAGTGGTAGTAATCGGGTTCTGTTACTACTACTACCAGGAAGGACAGTGTCCTCTCTCCATCTCAGAAGAGACAGACTGACACACAGGAACAGGTACAACGTAAAGGTTCAAAATGTCTATTTGTAAAAATACCTATTCAACTTTTAAATCAACATTCTGTCACTGGTAGACAGACTTCCTGCCTTTTCTGATGAAAATATAACAATAATAATCAGATGCATTCATATTGATTGGTCATGTTCTGTCAGGTAGAGGAGGGTTATGGGACTGTCAGGGAGAGGAGGGTTATGGGACCGTGCTTCTACACCTGCATTGCTTGCTGTTTGGGGTTTTAGGCTGGGTTTCTGTACAGCACTTTGAGATATCAGCTGATGTACGAAGGGCTATATAAATACATTTGATTTGACTGTCAGGGAGAGGATGGTTATGGGACTGTCAGGGAGAGGAGGGTTATGGGACTGTCAGGGAGAGGAGGGTTATGGGACTGTCAGGGAGAGGAGGGTTATGGGACTGTCAGGGAGAGGAGGGTTATCGGACTCTGTTAGGGAGAGGAGGGTTATGGGACTGTCAGGGAGAGGAGGGTTATGGGACTGTCAGGGAGAGGAGGGTTATGGGACTGTCAGGGAGAGGGGGGTTATGGGACTGTCAGGGAGAGGAGGGTTATGGGACTTTGACAGGACAGTCCGTTTCAGGGGCCAAGTGGAATAACCCCAAAACAGCTCTGTTGAGGAGAGCAGGGTCGTCTTGTTATGGGGTTTTACTAAAATAACATAATTAATTTGTCTCAAAGACAACACATTGTACCCTTTTGAAGTAACAACTTCCTGGGTTGAGACTTGTCCTTTAGGGGATCAGGAGGGTTGGGTAAGGCTGACCACAGGATGGAAGGACCACTTAGAGCAATATAAACAAGTCTATTGTTCAAATCTATACCAAATATGATTAATTGATGTTATCTATGGTAATGTGTTTATAAATGCAGTATGTAAGCAGGAAATCAAACCTGGGAAGTTTGGGAAAGTTCCCATAATTGTCCAACCCTCTAATAGTAATGTACAGAATGGTAAAGTTCCCATAATTGTCCAACCCTCTAATAGTAATGTACAGAATGGTAAAGTTCCCATAATTGTCCAACCCTCTAATAGTAATGTACAGAATGGTAAAGTTCCCATAATTGTCCAACCCTCTAATAGTAATGTACAGAATGGTAAAGTTCCCATAATTGTCCAACCCTCTAATAGTAATGTACAGAATGGTAAAGTTCCCATAATTGTCCAACCCTCTAATAGTAATGTACAGAATGGTAAAGTTCCCATAATTGTCCAACCCTCTAATAGTAATGTACAGAATGGTAAAGTTCCCATAATTGTCCAACCCTCTAATAGTAATGTACAGAATGGTAAAGTTCCCATAATTGTCCAACCCTCTAATAGTAATGTACAGAATGGTAAAGTTCCCATAATTGTCCAACCCTCTAATAGTAATGTACAGAATGGTAAAGTTCCCATAATTGTCCAACCCTCTAATAGTAATGTACAGAATGGTAAAGTTCCCATAATTGTCCAACCCTCTAATAGTAATCTATAGAATAGTAAAGAGCAAGCATGTGATAAAATAATAATCTTTTATTTCACAGAAGTACAAACGTATAAAGTAAGACAAAGAGCTTATATTGTCGTTCACCAAAGCAGAGATACACTACATCTATAATGGACGTGTTAATGTCTATAGCTCTGGTCCAGGGCGACTTTGAGAACATTACCAAACCACAACCTGGACCAGAGCTATCTTTCTCTATATAAAACCAACAGCGCTAGCCCCTCCCTCCCACGCTGCCCAGCTGTGCTTGACATGGACTGAAATAGGTGCCGGTACTGTTTATATTCAGGTGCAGGAGCTTCACAATAAATTTCAGCTAATATTCGATAAGAGGGACATTTGAGGTGCTGGTACTCAGCTCCAGTGAGCTCCTGCCCAAGTCAGGCACGGCTGGTCAGCCAACAGAGCTCCTGCCCAAGTCAGGCACGGCTGGTCAGCCAACAGAGCTCCTGCCCAAGTCAGGCACGGCTGGTCAGCCAACAGAGCTCCTGCCCAAGTCAGGCACGGCTGGTCAGCAAACAGAGCTCCTGCCCAAGTCAGGCACGGCTGGTCAGCCAACAGAGCTCCTGCCCAAGTCAGGCACGGCTGGTCAGCCAACAGTTATGCACATCAAGAAATAAAGAAAATATGATACACTGATAAATTGTCAACAGAAAAGATACAGACATACATATATAGCCTGGTCCAAGACATATACACTACCGGTCAAAAGTTTTAGAGCACCTACTCATTCAAGGGTTTTTCTTTTCATTTTACTATCTTCTACATTGTAGAATAATAGTGAAGACATCAAAACTGAAATACCACTCCAATGAACTTATCCTCTGCAGCAGAGGTAACTCTGGGTCTTCCTTTCATGTGGAGGTCCTCATGAGAGCCAGTTTCATCAAGTTCTTGAAATGTTTCGTATTGACTGACTTTCATGTTTTAAAATAATGATGGACTGTCATTTCTCTTATTTGAGCTGTTCCTGCCATCATATAGACTTGGTCTTTTACCAGATAGGGCTATCTTCTGTATACCTCCCCTACCTTGTCACAACACAACTGATTGGCTCAAACGCATTAAAAAGGAAAGAAATTTCACAAATTCACTTTTAACAGCGCACGCCTGTTAATTGAAATGCATTCCAGGTGACTACCTCATGAAGCTGGTTGAGAGAATGCCAAGAGTGCAAAACTGTCATCAAGGCAAAGGGTGGCTACTTTGAAGAATCTCAAATATATTTTCATTTGTTTAACACTTTTCGTTACTACATGATTCCATGTGTGTTATTTCATAGTTTTGATGTCTTCACTATTATTTTACAATGTAGAAAATAGTCAAAATAAAGAAAAAAGCTTGAATGAGTAGGTGTGTCCAAATGTTTGACTGGTACTTTATGTACATTTTTATTTTATACATTTTAGAATAAGGGTGTAACGTAACAAAATTTGGAAAAAGTCGAGGGGTCTGAATATTTTCCGAAGGCACTGTATATAGCCTGGTCCCTGTGCTTTTGCCAACTCCAATGTCATTTTCAAGCTTAAAGACAATTCCATAAGAAGTTGTCAAGAGCCTGGCACACAGGCCAGGGTATCTCAAGAGCCTGGCACACAGGCCAGGGTATCTCAAGAGCCTGGCACACAGGCCAGGGTATCTCAAGAGCCTGGCACACAGGCCAGGGTATCTCAAGAGCCTGGCACACAGGCCGGGGTATCTCAAGAGCCTGGCACACAGGCCAGGGTATCTCAAGAGCCTGGCACACAGGCCAGGGTATCTCAAGAGCCTGGCACACAGGCCGGGGTATCTCAAGAGCCTGGCACACAGGCCAGGGTATCTCAAGAGCCTGGCACACAGGCCAGGGTATATCAAGAGCCTGGCACACAGGCCAGGGTATCTCAAGAGGCTGGCACACAGGCCAGGGTATATCAAGAGCCAGACCAGAGTATATCAAGAGCCAGACCAGGGTATGTATATTATTATATTGACCTGACATGGAGTTTGGTGGAACATTGATACTAGAAAGACAATAGAACGATGCAGAATTCAATTGCATTTTCTTTACCATTCAATTCTTACTTTGTAATTCTGCATTGTTGGTAAAGGGCTCGTCAGTAAGCATTTCACAGTAAAGTCTACATCTGTTCTATATGGCACATGTGACAAATACAATTTGATTTGATACCATTTTTCACAATTATATCCCATTTTCCCAATAAATGTTTTGTCTTTACCAATAATAAAAGGGCCTCAAACAAACAAGCATGTTGTGTTGTGACAGTGTACTGTGATAGGATGTCCTATTCTCACGAGTAAGACAATTGCTATTCCATATAACCCAGTGCTTGACATGGATTGAAGTAGGTGTCGGTACTCATGTTGGTTTCCAGTACTGCTTATATTTAGCTGCAGGAGCTCCACAATACTTTTGAGATAATATAGGAACAAGAGCTCAAGCAGTTGAACATTTAAGGTGCCTGCACTTGGCTCCTGTGAGGTCCTGCATGTACCTTAGAGCAAGGGGGAGGGGGGGGGCAAAGTATGGCCCGTGAGCAGATCAAGAGACATAATTATTTTTTATTTTTTTACCCCTTTTTTCTCCCCAATTTCATGATATCTGAATTGGTAGTAACAGTCTTGTCCCATCGCTGCAACTCCCCTAAGGACTCGGGAGAGGCGAAGGTCGAAACACGACCCTGCCAAGCAGCACTGTTTCTTGACACAATGCCCGCTTATCCCCGGAAACCAGCTGCTTTAATGTGTCGGAGGAAACACCGTACACCTGGCGACCGTGTCTGCGTGCATGCGCCTGGTCTGCCACAGGAGGCACTAGAGCGATGGGACAAGGAAATCTTGGCCTGCCAAACCCTCTCCTAACCCAAACAACAATGGGCCAATTATGTGCTGCCTCACGGGTCTTTCAGTCACGGCCAGCTATGACACAGCCTGGGATCGAACCCGGGTCTGTAATGACACTTCTAGCTCTGCGATGCAGTAGCTTAGACCACTGCGCCACACGGGAGGCTTCTTTGATTGATTATAACAAACAATTAGTCCCACAAAAAATGCATCCCTCCGTTGAATTTCAAAATCCCGATGTCGCCATCGGGCCAAAACTGAAAATCAAGGCTAAGGTCTCCTTCCTTTTCGAGATGAGGCAGAGATGATACCAGCTCCAGAAGAATCTGTCAGCCTGTTTCTGGTAAGACGTTAAGAGCATTGTGATGAAACAGACTGGAAGCTTCTCTTCAAACAAACAATCGACTTCTTACCTTTATAGATAATGACATTATCCAACCAGACTGAATACCACCCCACCACAAGACCATGTGGACAACACCAGTAGACCACCCCACCACAAGACCATGTGGACAACACCAGTAGACTACCCCACCACAAGACCATCTGAACAACACCAGTAGACCACCCCACCACAAGACCATGTGGACAACACCAGTAGACTACCCCACCACAAGACCATGTGGACAACACCAGTAGACCACCCCACCATAAGACCATGTGGACAACACCAGTAGACTACCCCACCACAAGACCATGTGGACAACACCAGTAGACTACCCCACCACAAGACCATCTGAACAACACCAGTAGACCACCCCACCACAAGACCATGTGGACAACACCAGTAGACCACCCCACCACAAGACCATGTGGACAACACCAGTAGACTACCCCACCACAAGACCATGTGGACAACACCAGTAGACTACCCCACCACAAGACCATGTGGACAACACCAGTAGACTACCCCACCACAAGACCATGTGGACAACACCAGTAGACTACCCCACCACAAGACCATCTGAACAACACCAGTAGACTACCCCACCACAAGACCATGTGGACAACACCAGTAGACTACCCCACCACAAGACCATGTGGACAACACCAGTAGACTACCCCACCACAGGACCATGTGGACAACACCAGTAGACCACCCCACCACAAGACCATGTGGACAACACCAGTAGACCACCCCACCACAAGACCATGTGGACAACACCAGTAGACCACCCCACCACAAGACCATGTGGACAACACCAGTAGACCACCCCACCACAAGACCATGTGGACAACACCAGTAGACCACCCCACCACAGGACCATGTGGACAACACCAGTAGACCACCCCACCACAAGACCATGTGGACAACACCAGTAGACCACCCCACCACAGGACCATGTGGACAACACCAGTAGACCACCCCACCACAAGACCATGTGGACAACACCAGTAGACCACCCCACCACAGGACCATGTGGACAACACCAGTAGACTACCCCACCACAGGACCATGTGGACAACACCAGTAGACTACCCCACCACAGGACCATCTGAACAACACCAGTAGACTACCCCACCACAGGACCATCTGAACAACACCAGTAGACTACCCCACCACAGGACCATCTGAACAACACCAGTAGACTACCCCACCACAGGACCATCTGAACAACACCAGTAGACTACCCCACCACAGGACCATCTGAACAACACCAGTAGACTACCCCACCACAGGACCATCTGAACAACACCAGTAGACTACCCCACCACAAGACCATGTGGACAACACCAGTAGACTACCCCACCACAAGACCATGTGGACAACACCAGTAGACCACCCCACCACAGGACCATCTGAACAACACCAGTAGACTACCCCACTACAAGACCATGTGGACAACACCAGTAGACTACCCCACCACAGGACCATGTGGACAACACCAGTAGACTACCCCACCACAGGACCATCTGAACAACACCAGTAGACTACCCCACCACAGGACCATCTGAACAACACCAGTAGACTACCCCACCACAGGACCATCTGAACAACACCAGTAGACTACCCCACCACAGGACCATCTGAACAACACCAGTAGACTACCCCACCACAGGACCATCTGAACAACACCAGTAGACTACCCCACCACAAGACCATGTGGACAACACCAGTAGACAACCCCACCACAAGACCATGTGGACAACACCAGTAGACCACCCCACCACAGGACCATCTGAACAACACCAGTAGACTACCCCACCACAAGACCATGTGGACAACACCAGTAGACTACCCCACCACAGGACCATGGGGACAACACCAGTAGACTACCCCACCACAAGACCATGTGGACAACACCAGTAGACCACCCCACCACAGGACCATCTGAACAACACCAGTAGACTACCCCACCACAAGACCATGTGGACAACACCAGTAGACTACCCCACCACAAGACCATGTGGACAACACCAGTAGACTACCCCACCACAAGACCATGTGGACAACACCAGTAGACTACCCCACCACAGGACCATGTGGACAACACCAGTAGACTACCCCAACACAGGACCATGTGGACAACACCAGTAGACTACCCCACCACCCACCACCCACCACAGGACCATGTGGACAACACCAGTAGACTACCCCAACACAGGACCATGTGAACAACACCAGTAGACTACCCCACCACCCACCACAGGACCATGTGGACAACACCAGTAGACTACCCCACCACAGGACCATGTGGACAACACCAGTAGACTACCCCACCACAAGACCATGTGGACAACACCAGTAGACCACCCCACCACAGGACCATCTGAACAACACCAGTAGACTACCCCACCACAAGACCATGTGGACAACACCAGTAGACTACCCCACCACAAGACCATGTGGACAACACCAGTAGACTACCCCACCACAAGACCATGTGGACAACACCAGTAGACTACCCCACCACAAGACCATGTGGACAACACCAGTAAACTACCCCACCACAAGACCATGTGGACAACACCAGTAGACTACCCCACCACCCACCACAAGACCATGTGGACAACACCAGTAGACTACCCCACCACCCACCACAAGACCATGTGGACAACACCAGTAGACTACCCCACCACCCACCACCCCACCACAAGACCATGTGGACAACACCAGTAGACTACCCCACCACAAGACCATGTGGACAACACCAGTAGACTACCCCACCACAAGACCATGTGGACAACACCAGTAGACTACCCCACCACAAGACCATGTGGACAACACCAGTAGACTACCCCACCACAAGACCATGTGGACAACACTAGTAGACTACCCCACCACCCACCACAGGACCATGTGGACAACACCAGTAGACTACCCCACCACCCACCACAAGACCATGTGGACAACACCAGTAGACTACCCCACCACAAGACCATGTGGACAACACCAGTAGACTACCCCACCACAAGACCATGTGGACAACACCAGTAGACTACCCCACCACAAGACCATGTGGACAACACCAGTAGACTACCCCACCACCCACCACAGGACCATGTGGACAACACCAGTAGACTACCCCACCACCCCACCACAGGACCATGTGGACAACACCAGTAGACTACCCCAACACAGGACCATGTGGACAACACCAGTAGACTACCCCACCACCCACCACCCACCACAGGACCATGTGGACAACACCAGTAGACTACCCCACCACAGGACCATGTGGACAACACCAGTAGACTACCCCACCACCCCACCACAGGACCATGTGGACAACACCAGTAGACTACCCCACCACAGGACCATGTGGACAACACCAGTAGACTACCCCACCACAGGACCATGTGGACAACACCAGTAGACTACCCCACCACAGGACCATGTGGGCAACACCAGTAGACTACCCCACCACAGGACCATGTGAACAGGATTCAGTATGTTATGGGAACTGAATGGTGACAGCTGTAGGATTCAGTATGTTATGGGAACTGAAGGGTGACAGCTGTAGGATTCAGTATGTTATGGGAACTGAAGGGTGACAGCTGTAGGATTCAGTATGTTATGGGAACTGAATGGTGACAGCTGTAGGAATCAGTATGTTTTGGAAACGGTGGATGACCTCTAAAGGAGATCTAGGGGGTGACTCATGACTCATGTAAAAGTTGCCATTTTCTATATGCATAGCAAGGCTTTGGCACAGATAACACAATGTATTGTTAGAGGTAGGGCAAACATTATCCATCACAAACACATCTTTAAGTCTGAAGTTCAATTCAAAATATTGCTATTAAATCAGGGTTTGAATTTTAAAAATCATACATTGCTTCTGTTCACTTTGATTATCAATGAGACAATCACTTTCCGTCGATTGTCAATGAGACAATCACTTTCCGTCGATTGTCAATGAGACAATCACTTTCCGTCGATTATCAATGAGACAATCACTTTCCGTCGATTATCAATGAGACAATCACTTTCCGTCGATTATTATCACAGAAAACAGAAAACAAAATATGATGAATTACTATGAATCATGAAAACAACATGATCGTGTGTTGAAAAGGACATGTTTCCCACACAGCACCCTAATCTCTATTAGAGTACACTACTGTTGACCAGAGCTGCATGGGCCTGGTCAAAACTAGAGCACTACGGGAACAGGGTGCCATTTGGGACGAATATACAGACTGGGAAATATGTACATACTGTATTTGAGCTTCATATCATTGACTGGGGAATGGTGCATAGATAACAGTTTAGCTAAAGATCTCAACAACTAAAAATACATAATATATAGGAACTATTTCATTCTGTTGGTTAATATAATATAGAATACAACATACACCAAGCTTCAATAGGATCCATGCATAGGTAATAGCTTGAGAGAACATTACAGTTGTGAAATCATCTCAGAAAGGAAGTTTGAGCAAAGGCACGTTGTGTTTCCCATGACTACACAGCGATGTAAAGAACCAACAAATAACATCACTGTCATTTAGAGCAGAATAACACTGTGGGATGTTGGGAAATGGGAGGGACGAGAACTGATGTCATGCTGGTTGTATCTGAAGTGTTTAAATCCCTCTCACAATGGGTGACGATGAGAGGGTAACCATATTATTAGTCTGTCTTGGCCATGGGGGGGGGGTCATGTGACTGTAAAGGTTGTCAAGGCTGGAACTCTGTAGATGTCAATCCTCTACACCTCCAGACCATGGGAGAAAGCCACACAGATGGTTAGTGGTAGTCTGGTCTAGTCTAGTCTGGTCTAGTCCGGTCTAGTCTGGTCTGGTGGAGTCTAGTCTGGTCTGGTGGAGTCTAGTCTAGTCTGGTCTGGTGGAGTCTAGTCTAGTCTGGTCTGGTCTACTCTAGTCTGGTGGAGTCTAGTCTGGTGGAGTCTAGTCTGGTCTACTCTAGTCTGGTGGAGTCTAGTCTGGTCTACTCTAGTCCGGTCTGGTCTGGTGGAGTCGAGTCTGGTCTACTCTAGTCCGGTCTGGTGGAGTCTAGTCTGGTCTACTCTAGTCTGGTGGAGTCTAGTCTAGTCTACTCTAGTCTGGTGGAGTCTAGTCTGGTGGAGTCTAGTCTACTCTAGTCTGGTGGAGTCTAGTCTGGTGGAGTCTAGTCTACTCTAGTCTGGTGTACTCTAGTCTGGTGGAGTCTAGTCTGGTCTACTCTAGTCCGGTCTGGTCTGGTGGAGTCGAGTCTGGTCTACTCTAGTCCGGTCTGGTGGAGTCTAGTCTGGTCTACTCTAGTCTGGTGGAGTCTAGTCTGGTGGAGTCTAGTCTACTCTAGTCTGGTGGAGTCTAGTCTAGTCTACTCTAGTCTGGTGGAGTCTAGTCTGGTGGAGTCTAGTCTACTCTAGTCTGGTGGAGTCTAGTCTGGTGGAGTCTAGTCTAGTCTCTAGTCTGGTGGAGTCTAGTCTGGTGGAGGAGTCTGGTCTAGTCTGGTGGAGTCTAGTCTACTCTAGTCTGGTGGAGTCTAGTCTCGTCTACTCTAGTCTGGTGGAGTCTGGTCTACTCTAGTCTGGTGGAGTCTAGTCTACTCTAGTCTGGTGGAGTCTAGTCTACTCTAGTCTGGTGGAGTCTAGTCTACTCTAGTCTGGTGGAGTCTAGTCTACTCTAGTCTGATGGAGTCTAGTCTAGTCTGGTGGAGTGGAGTCTAGTCTAGTCTGGTGGAGTCTGGTCTGGTGGAGTCTAGTCTGGTGGAGTCTAGTCTAGTCTAGTCTGGTGGAGTCTGTAAGTAACCACATTGTGGGCTTGTTACAATACGTAAATCATGACAGATTTGACAAAAATCTATTTTGTTAGATCAGATTGTTGAATGTGTTCCAGTCTGGTCAATAAAACATCTGTGTTCCATTGACTCATTTAATGCAACTATGCAGATATACAGGAAGTTATGACGTCATCCAGACACTGCTAGTGATTGGCCAGCATGGATATGGCCGAACTCTGTTCCCTCCTTTTCATCCAATGACCAATAGCAGCAGCCTTGTTTGCAGTCCGTTCCTTCTCCTCTGAATTGCAGTCTCTATTCTGCAGAATGCCAATCTATCTATACCCTCTTCATAAACAGTCTAAAACAGTTTATAATGCCAATCGGTCTATACAATAATGCCCTGTGATGCTTCTTACAGTTGAAATGAATGAAGGACCATGAGATCATCAGGTACACAGAAAGGAAAAAAATGTGAAAGGTAGAGACCAGAACCTATACCTTATTCGGTCAGTGAAGTTCAGGGGAGGAGGACAGGTATGTTGTTAGTTGGTGCTCCATACTGTACAGTACGTAGTGTTGAGCCTCATAGCCAATCAGATGATGTTAAACTCCAGTGGGAGGAGTCAGTCATTGGTTTCAACATGTCTGTTCGTTGGCAGGCAGCGATCAGGCACGGCACACGTCCCAGATGGCTTGCGGGTAGCATGGTGGATTGTGGGTCGTGTTGTGTGGATGCTGCACCCATCTGTTGGGGGTGTGGCCTGGTGGAGACAAGGGGCCCTATAAGGGCTGAGAGGAGGGGCCAACCTAGGCTGAGAAGAGGAGGGAGGAGGTTAGATAGGAGGAGAGAAGGGGGAAGGAAGCGGACAGACAGACCCTGCATAATGACAGAGCTGGCTGATGGATATAGAGAAGGAAGACAGACAGACAGACGGATGGACGGACAATACGAGCCTACAATACGAGGCTACAATACAAGGCTACAATACGAGGCCACAAAAGCCATCTTCACATCAACTCGTGGAGATCACAGATGGGTTCAGTAGTACTGTGGGTGGATGAGAGTTGGGGTTAGTCAAATCACATCTTGTCACATGCTTGGTAAACAACAGGTATAGATTAACAGTGAAATGTTTACTTAAGGTCTCTTCCCAACAACACAGAGAGAAATAAAATAGAGAAATAATAGAAACGTTAAAAAAGTAATAATAAATACCCAATGAGTAACAAAAAGGGAAGAGGAACTAACTATAATATATGAAGAGGAGTTGTTTTTTACTACAACCCTAACTATAATATATGTCTCTCTGTCTGTCTGTCTTCTCTATATTCATCACCCGGCCTCTGTCATTATGCAGGGCCTGTCTGTCAGAGAAAGGCATTATTACATGTGATTTATGTGTTGTTCCTCTCTTCCCTTCTCTCTCCTCCTCTTCCCTTCTCTCTCCTCTCTTCCCTTCTCTCTCCTCCTCTTCCCTTCTCTCTCCTCCTCTTCCCTTCTCTCTCCTCCTCTTCCCTTCTCTCTCCTCCTCTTCCCTTCTCTCTCCTCCTCTTCCCTTCTCTCTCCTCCTCTTCCCTTCTCTCTCCTTGATGTGCAGGGGTACGAGGTAATTGAGGTATTGATAGTCCAGGTAGTTATTTGGTTAACTATTCAACCAACTATTTAACAGTCTTATGGCTTGGGGGTAGAAGCTGTGCAGGGTCCTGTTGGTTCCAGACTTGGTGCATCGGTAGTGCTTTCTGTGCTGTAGCAGAGAGAATCGTTTATGATTTAGGGGGCTGGAGTCGTTGATAACTTTTAGTGCCTTCCTCTGACACCGCCTGGTACAGAGAACCTGGATGGCAGGGAACTCAGCCCCAGTGATGTAGCCAGTCAAGATGCTCTCAATGGTGCAGCAGTATAACTTTTTGAGGATCTGAGGGCCCACGCTAAATTTTTTCAGGCTCCTGAGGAGGAAGAGGTGTTGTTGTGACCTCTTCATGACTGTGTTGGTGTGTGTGAACCGTGATAGATCCTTTTTGATGTGGACTTGAAGCTCTCAACTCCACTACAGCCCCGTCCTTTGTCTTGCTGACACTGCCAGGTGTCTGACCTCCTCCCTATAGACTCATTGTCATCTGTGATCAGGCCTGCAAACGCCGTGTGATCAGGCCTACAACCGCCGCGTGATCAGGCCTACAACCGCCGCGTGATCAGGCCTACAACCGCTGCGTGATCAGGCCGACAACCGCCGCGTGATCAGGCCTACAACCGCCACGTGATCAGGCCTACAACCGCTGCGTGATCAGGCCGACAACCGCTGCGTGGTCAGGCCGACAACCGCCGCGTCGTCAGCAAACTTAATGATGGTGTTGGAGTTGGTGTGCGGCCACACAGTTGTGGATGTACAGGGAGTTTGGAGGGGACTAAACACGCACCCCTGAAGGACCCCGTGTTGAAGGTCAGTGTGGCAGATGCGTTGTTACCTACCCTTACCACCTGGGGGCGGCCCATCAGTAAGTCCAGGATCCTGTTGCAGAGGGAGGTGTTTAGTCCCAGGGTCCTTAGCTTAGTGATGAGCTTTGAGGGTACTATGGTGTTGAATGCTGAGCTGTAATCAATGAATAGCATTCTCATGTAGGTGTTCCTTTTGTCCAGGTGGGAAAGGGCAGTGTGGAGTGCAATAAAGATTGTCATCTGTGGATCTGTTGGGGCGGTATGGAAATTGGAGTGGGTCTAGTGTGTTTGGGATGATGGTGTTGATGTGAGCCATTACCAGCCTTTCAAAGCACTTCATGGCTACAGACATGAGTGCATTTAGGCAGGTTAAATTGGTGTTCTTGGGCACAGGGACTATGGTAGTCTGCTTGAAACATGTTGGTATTACAGACTGGATCAGTGAGAGGTTGAAAATATCAGTGAAAACACCTGCCAGTTGATCAGCACATGCCCGGAGCAACCATCCTGCTAATCTGTCTGGCCCTGCGGCCTTATGAATGTTGACCTGTTTAAAGGTCTTTCTCATGTCGGCTACAGAGAGCGTGATCACACAGTCGTCTGGAGCAGCTGTTGCTCTCATGCGTGGTTCAATGTTCCTTGCTTTGAAGCAAGCGTAGAAGGCATTTTGCTCGTCTGGTAGGCTCACATCGCTGGGCAGCTCGTGGCTGGGTTTCCCTTTGTAGTCTGTAATAGTTTCGAGCGTCAGATGTAGCTGGATACAATCTTAGTCCTGTATTGATGCTTTGCCTGTTTGGTGGTTTGTCGGAGGGCATAGCAGTATTTATGATAAGCGTCCGGATTAGTGTAACAGCTCCTTGAAAGCGGCCTATAGCTCAGTGAGGATGTTGCCTGTAATCCATGGCTTCTGGTTGGGATATGTACGTACAGTCACTGTGGGGACGACGTCATTAATGCACATATACTCCTCAATGCCATCAGATGAATCCCGTATGCCTGTCTGTTGTAGCGAAACAGTCCTGTAGCTTAGCATCTGTTTCATTGGACTGCTTCGTATTGAACATGTCACTGGTACTTCCTGTTTGAGTTTTTACTTGTTAGCGGGAATCAGGAGGATGGAGTTATGGTCAGATTTGCCAAATGGAGGGCGAGGGAGAGCATTGTACGTGTCGCTGTGTGTGGACTACAGGTGATCTAGTGGTATGGCTTGATTCAACCATATTACATGGTAAATGTGCAGTGGTTGGTTGAAATTGCGAGCACTCTTTTTAGAGGTTAGAGGTCAGTGATAAGGGTTAGAGGTCAGTGATAAGGGTTATAGGTTAGAGAGCAGTGATAAGGGTGATAGGATAGAGTTCAGTAATAAGGGTTAGAGGTCAGTGTTAAGGGTTTGAGTTTAGAGGTCAGTGATAAGGGTTAGAGGTTAGAGGTCAAGGCTTGCTCACTTTAGATTGGCATGGACTTCATCTTCACCATTGAGGTTAGTTCCTGTTTTGTCACATTGTCCCGCCTCCGTTGCCTCACCCTATATTGAATACAAAATAAGATTAATATTTACATGTGAATAAATGTTTAAATTCACTTGCTATAGAAACTGTGTATTACAGTGTGTGTGATTTAGACTAGGATAACAGGTATAAGGATCTTATTATATGAGATAGAGGACACCAGGACCAGATAAATGGTATATTATCTCACCACATGAGGACCGATAGAGAGGACACCAGGGCCAGATAAATGGTATACTATCTCACCACATGAGGACCGATAGAGAGGACACCAGGGCCAGATAAATGGTATACTATCTCACCACATGAGGACCGATAGAGAGGACACCAAGGCCAGATAAATGGTATACTATCTCACCACATGAGGACCGAAAGAGAGGACACCAGGGCCAGATAAATGGTATACTATCTCACCACATGAGGACCGATAGAGAGGACACCAAGGCCAGATAAATGGTATACTATCTCACCACATGAGGACCGAAAGAGAGGACACCAGGGCCAGGATGATACCAGCGAACAGGGCCAGTAGAATCAGCAGACTGCCACCATCATCCTCTGAGCCTAGAGTAGACAGAAGAGAGAAATTACATTACAAATGATTACTAGAACAGTTAAAGAAGAGTTAGATCTGTGGTTGAAAAATAATGACTGAAGTACAGTACCAGACAAAGGTTTTGGACACACCTACTCATTCAAACATTTTGGAAAAGCATTCCAGGTGAAGCTGGTTGAGAGGATGCTAAGAGTGTGCAAAGCTGTCATCAAGGCAAAGGGTGACTACTTTGAAGAATCTCCAATTTAAAATATATTTTGATTTGTTAAAACCTTTTTTGGTTACAACATTATTCCATATGTATTATTTCATAGTTTTGATGTCTTCACTATTATTTTACAATGTAGAAAATAGTCAAAATAAAGAAAAACTATGGAATGAGTAGGTGTGTTCAAACTGTTGATTGGTTCTGTATAGAGAGACTGATGTATATAGAGAGACTGGTGTATACAGAGACTGATGTATAGAGAGAGACTGATGTATATAGAGACTGGTGTATAGAGAGAGACTGGTGTATATAGAGACTGATGTATAGAGAGAGACTGATGTATAGAGAGACTGATGTATAGAGAGACTGATGTATATTGAGAGAATGATGTATAGAGAGACTGATGTATAGAGAGACTGGTGTATATATAGAGACTGATGTATAGAGAGACTGATGTATATATAGAGACTGATGTATATATAGAGACTGATGTATAGAGAGACTGGTGTATAGAGAGAGACTGGTGTATAGAGAGAGACTGGTGTACAGAGAGACTGATGTATATATAGAGACTGGTGTATAGAGAGAGACTGGTGTATATAGAGAGAGAGACTGATGCATATAGAGACTGATGTATATAGACTGATGTATAAATAGAGACTGATGTATATAGAGACTGATGTATAGAGAGACTGATGTATAGAGAGACTGATGTATTTTTAGAGACTGATGTATAAAGAGAATGATGTATATAGAGACTGATGTATAGAGAGACTGATGTATAGAGAGACTGATGTATAGAGAGAAACTGGTGTATATAGAGAGAGACTAATGTATATAGAGAGACTGATGTATTTTTAGAGACTGATGTATAGAGAGACTGATGTATAGAGAGACTGATGTATATAGAGAGACTGGTGTATATAGAGAGAGACTAATGTATATAGAGAGACTGATGGATATAGAGAGAGTCTAATGTATATAGAGAGACTGGTGTATATAGAGAGAGACTAATGTATATAGAGAGACTGATGTATATAGAGAGACTGATGTATATAGAGAGAGAGACTGATGCATATAGAGACTGATGTATATAGACTGATGTATATATAGAGACTGATGTATATATAGAGACTGATGTATCGAGAGACTGGTGTATATATATAGACTGGTGTATAGAGAGACTGGTGTATATATAGAGACTGGTGTATATATAGAGACTGATGTATAGAGAGACTGATGTATATAGAGACTGATGTATATATATAGACTGATGTATAGAGAGACTGGTGTATAGAGAGAGAATGATGTATAGAGAGACTGATGTATATATAGAGACTGATGTATATATAGAGACTGATGTATAGAGAGAGAATGATGTATAGAGAGACTGATGTATATATAGAGACTGATGTATATATAGAGACTGATGTATAGAGAGAGAATGATGTATAGAGAGACTGATGTATAGAGAGAGAATGATGTAT
This sequence comes from Oncorhynchus tshawytscha, assembly GCF_018296145.1. Lineage (NCBI taxonomy): Eukaryota > Metazoa > Chordata > Actinopteri > Salmoniformes > Salmonidae > Oncorhynchus > Oncorhynchus tshawytscha. Next base: position 1,854,087 of record NC_056437.1, on the reverse strand, counting down.
AGAGAGACTGATGTATAGAGAGAGAATGATGTATAGAGAGACTGGTGTATAGAGAGAGAATGATGTATAGAGAGACTGATGTATAGAGAGAGAATGATGTATAGAGAGACTGATGTATATATAGAGACTGATGTATATATAGAGACTGATGTATAGAGAGAGAATGATGTATAGAGAGACTGATGTATATAGAGAGAATGATGTATAGAGAGACTGATGTATAGAGAGACTGGTGTATATATAGAGACTGGTGTATATATAGAGACTGATGTATATATAGAGACTGATGTATAGAGAGACTGGTGTATATAGAGACTGGTGTATAGAGAGATAATGATGTATAGAGAGAGAATGATGTATAGAGAGACTGGTGTATAGAGAGACTGGTGTATAGAGAGACTGGTGTATATATAGAGACTGGTGTATAGAGAGACTGATGCATAGAGAGAGACTGATGTATATATAGAGACTGGTGTATAGAGAGACTGATGTATAGAGAGACTGATGTATAGAGAGACTGGTGTATATAGAGAGACTGGTGTATATATAGAGACTGATGTATATATAGAGACTGATGTATAGAGAGACTGGTGTATATATATAGACTGGTGTATAGAGAGACTGGTGTATATATAGAGACTGGTGTATATATAGAGACTGATGTATAGAGAGACTGATGTATATAGAGACTGATGTATATATAGAGACTGATGTATAGAGAGACTGGTGTATAGAGAGAGAATGATGTATAGAGAGAGAATGATGTATAGAGAGACTGGTGTATAGAGAGAGAGACTGGTGTATAGAGAGACTGGTGTATAGAGAGCGAATGATGTATAGAGAGACTGATGTATATATAGAGACTGATGTATATATAGAGACTGATGTATAGAGAGAGAATGATGTATAGAGAGACTGATGTATAGAGAGAGAATGATGTATAGAGAGACTGATGTATAGAGAGAGAATGATGTATAGAGAGACTGGTGTATAGAGAGAGAATGATGTATAGAGAGACTGATGTATAGAGAGAGAATGATGTATAGAGAGACTGATGTATATAAAGAGAATGATGTATAGAGAGACTGATGTATAGAGAGACTGGTGTATATATAGAGACTGGTGTATAGAGAGAGAATGATGGATAGAGAGAGAATGATGTATAGAGAGACTGGTGTATAGAGAGACTGGTGTATAGAGAGACTGGTGTATATATAGAGACTGGTGTATAGAGAGACTGATGCATAGAGAGAGACTGATGTATATATAGAGACTGGTGTATAGAGAGACTGATGTATAGAGAGACTGATGTATAGAGAGACTGGTGTATATAGAGATACTGGTGTATATATAGAGACTGATGTATATATAGAGACTGATGTATAGAGAGACTGATGTATATATAGAGACTGATGTATATATAGAGACTGGTGTATAGAGAGAGACTGGTGTATAGAGAGACTGGTGTATATATAGAGACTGGGGTATAGAGAGACTGATGCATAGAGAGACTGATGTATATATAGAGACTGATGTATATATAGAGACTGGTGTATAGAGAGAGAATGATGTATAGAGAGAGACTGATGTATAGAGAGACTGATGTATAGAGAGACTGGTGTATATATAGAGACTGATGTATAGAGAGACTGATGTATATATAGAGACTGATGTATAGAGAGACTGGTGTATAGAGAGAGACTGGTGTATAGAGAGACTGGTGTATGGAGAGAGACTGGTGTATAGAGAGACTGATGTATATATAGAGACTGGTGTATAGAGAGAGACTGGTGTATATAGAGAGAGAGACTGATGCATATAGAGACTGATGTATATAGACTGATGTATAAATAGAGACTGATGTATAGAGAGACTGGTGTATATATAGAGACTGATGTATATATAGAGACTGATGTATATATAGAGACTGATGTATAGAGAGACTGGTGTATAGAGAGAGACTGGTGTATAGACAGACTGGTGTATGGAGAGAGACTGGTGTATAGAGAGACTGATGTATATATAGAGACTGGTGTATAGAGAGAGACTGGTGTATATAGAGAGAGAGACTGATGCATATAGAGACTGATGTATATAGACTGATGTATAAATAGAGACTGATGTATAGAGAGACTGATGTATAGAGAGACTGATGTATAGAGAGACTGATGTATTTTTAGAGACTGATATATAGAGAGAATGATGTATATAGAGACTGATGTATAGAGAGACTGATGTATAGAGATAAACTGGTGTATATAGAGAGAGACTAATGTATATAGAGAGACTGATGTATTTTTAGAGACTGATGTATAGAGAGACTGATGTATAGAGAGACTGATGTATATAGAGAGACTGGTGTATGTAGAAAGAGACTAATGTATATAGAGAGACTGATGTATATAGAGAGAGACTAATGTATATAGAGAGAGAGACTGATGCATATAGAGACTGATGTATATAGACTGATGTATATATAGAGACTGATGTATATATAGAGACTGATGTATAGAGAGACTGGTGTATATATAGAGACTGGTGTATATATAGAGACTGATGTATATATAGAGACTGCTGTATAGAGAGACTGGTGTATATATAGAGACTGATGTATAGAGAGACTGATGATATAGAGACTGATGTATATATAGAGACTGATGTATAGAGAGACTGGTGTATAGAGAGAGAATGATGTATAGAGAGAGAATGATGTATAGAGAGACTGGTGTATAGAGAGAGAGACTGGTGTATAGAGAGACTGGTGTATAGAGAGAGAATGATGTATAGAGAGACTGATGTATATATAGAGACTGATGTATATATAGAGACTGATGTATTGAGAGAGAATGATGTAGAGAGACTGATGTATAGAGAGAGAATGATGTATAGAGAGACTGGTGTATAGAGAGAGAATGATGTATAGAGAGACTGATGTATATATAGAGACTGATGTATATATAGAGACTGATGTATAGAGAGAGAATGATGTATAGAGAGACTGATGTATATAGAGAGAATGATGTATAGAGAGACTGATGTATAGAGAGACGGGTGTATATATAGAGACTGGTGTATATATAGAGACTGATTTATATATAGAGACTGATGTATAGAGAGACTGGTGTATATAGAGACTGGTGTATAGAGAGAGAATGATGTATAGAGAGAGAATGATGTATAGAGAGACTGATGTATATATAGAGACTGATGTATATATAGAGACTGATGTATAGAGAGAGAATGATGTATAGAGAGACTGATGTATAGAGAGAGAATGATGTATAGAGAGACTGGTGTATAGAGAGAGAATGATGTATAGAGAGACTGATGTATAGAGAGAGAATGATGTATAGAGAGACTGATGTATATATAGAGACTGATGTATATATAGAGACTGATGTATATAGAGAGAATGATGTATAGAGAGACTGATGTATATAGAGAGAATGATGTATAGAGAGATGGGTGTATATATAGAGACTGGTGTATATATAGAGACTGATGTATATATAGAGACTGATGTATAGAGAGACTGGTGTATATAGAGACTGGTGTATAGAGAGAGAATGATGTATAGAGAGAGAATGATGTATAGAGAGACTGGTGTATAGAGAGACTGATGTATAGAGAGACTGGTGTATATATAGAGACTGGTGTATAGAGAGACTGATGCATAGAGAGAGACTGATGTATGTATAGAGACTGGTGTATAGAGAGACTGATGTATAGAGAGACTGATGTATATATAGAGACTGATGTATAGAGAGAGAATGATGTATAGAGAGAGAATGATGTATAGAGAGACTGATGTATATATAGAGACTGGTGTATATATAGAGACTGGTGTATAGAGAGAGACTGATGTATAGAGAGACTGATGTACAGAGAGACTGGTGTATATAGAGAGACTGGTGTATATATAGAGACTGATGTATATATAGAGACTGATGTATAGAGAGACTGATGTATATATAGAGACTGATGTATATATAGAGACTGGTGTATAGAGAGAGACTGGTGTATAGAGAGACTGGTGTATATATAGAGACTGGTGTATAGAGAGACTGATGCATAGAGAGAGACTGATGTATATATAGAGACTGGTGTATAGAGAGAGAATGATGTATAGAGAGAGAATGATGTATAGAGAGAATGATGTATATATAGAGACTGGTGTATATATAGAGACTGGTGTATAGAGAGACTGATATATAGAGAGAGACTGATGTATAGAGAGACTGATGTATAGAGAGACTGATGTATATATAGAGACTGGTGTATAGAGAGAGACTAATGTATATAGAGAGAGAGACTGATGCATATAGAGACTGATGTATAGAGAGACTGATGTATATAGAGACAGATGTATATATAGAGACTGGTGTATAGAGAGACTGATGTATAGAGAGAGACTAATGTATATAGAGAGACTGGTGTATATAGAGAGAGAGACTGATGCATATAGAGACAGATGCATATAGACTGATGTATATAGAGACGATGTATATAGAGGAACTGATGTATAGAGAGAGACTGATGTATATAAGAGACTGGTGTATATAGAGGCTGATGTATATAGAGACTGATGTATATAGAGACTGGTGTATAGAGAGACTGATGTATATAGAGACTGATGTATATAGAGACTGGTGTATATAGAGACTGATATATAGAGACTGATGTATATAGAGACTGGTGTATAGAGAGTCTGATATATAGAGACTGATGTATATAGAGACTGGTGTATATAGAGTCTGATATATAGAGACTGATGTATATAGAGACTGGTGTATATAGAGTCTGATATATAGAGACTGATGTATATAGAGACTGGTGTATATAGAGACTGATATATAGAGACTGATGTATAGAGAGACTGGTGTATATAGAGACTGATATATAGAGACTGATGTATAGAGAGACTGGTGTATATAGAGACTGATATATAGAGACTGATGTATAGAGAGACTGGTGTATATAGAGACTGATATATAGAGACTGATGTATAGAGAGACTGGTGTATATAGAGACTGATATATAGAGACTGATGTATATAGAGACTGGTGTATATAGAGACTGATATATAGAGACTGATGTATATAGAGACTGATATATAGAGACTGGTGTATATAGAGACTGATATATAGAGACTGATGTATAGAGAGACTGGTGTATATAGAGACTGATATATAGAGACTGATGTATAGAGAGACTGGTGTATATAGAGACTGATATATAGAGACTGATGTATAGAGAGACTGGTGTATATAGAGACTGATATATAGAGACTGATGTATAGAGAGACTGGTGTATATAGAGACTGATATATAGAGACTGATGTATAGAGAGACTGGTGTATATAGAGACTGATATATAGAGACTGATGTATATAGAGACTGGTGTATATAGAGACTGATATATAGAGACTGATGTATATAGAGACTGGTGTATATAGAGACTGATATATAGAGACTGATGTATAGAGAGACTGGTGTATATAGAGACTGATGTATATAGAGACTGGTGTATATAGAGACTGGTGTATATAGAGACTGATATATAGAGACTGATGTATATAGAGACTGATGTATATAGAGACTGGTGTATATAGAGGCTGATGTATATAGAGACTGGTGTATATAGAGGCTGATGTATATAGAGACTGATGTATATAGAGACTGATGTATATAGAGACTGATGTATATAGAGACTGATGTATATAGAGACTGGTGTATATAGAGACTGATGTATATAGAGACTGGTGTATATAGAGACTGATATATAGAGACTGGTGTATATAGAGACTGGTGTATATAGAGACTGATATATAGAGACTGGTGTATATAGAGACTGGTGTATATAGAGACTGGTGTATATAGAGACTGATATATAGAGACTGATATATAGAGACTGGTGTATATAGAGACTGGTGTATATAGAGACTGATATATAGAGACTGATGTATATAGAGACTGGTGTATATAGAGACTGATGTATATAGAGACTGATGTATATAGAGACTGGTGTATATATAGAGACTGATGTATATAGAGACTGATATATAGAGACTGGTGTATAGAGACTGATGTATATAGAGACTGGTGTACATAGAGACTGATATATAGAGACTGATGTATATAGAGACTGGTGTATATAGAGACTGATATATAGAGACTGATGTATATAGAGACTGATATATAGAGACTGATGTATATAGAGACTGGTGTATATAGAGACTGGTGTATATAGAGACTGGTGTATATAGAGACTGATATATAGAGACTGATATATAGAGACTGATGTATATAGAGACTGATATATAGAGACTGATGTATATAGAGACTGATATATAGAGACTGATGTATATAGAGACTGGTGTATATAGAGACTGATGTATATAGAGACTGGTGTATATAGAGACTGATATATAGAGACTGATGTATATAGAGACTGGTGTATATAGAGACTGATATATAGAGACTGATATATAGAGACTGGTGTATATAGAGACTGATATATAGAGACTGATGTATATAGAGACTGATGTATATAGAGACTGATGTATATAGAGACTGATGTATATAGAGACTGATATATAGAGACTGATGTATATAGTGACTGATGTATATAGAGACTGGTGTATATAGAGACTGGTGTATATAGAGACTGGTGTATAGAGAGACTGATGTATATAGAGACTGGTGTATATAGAGACTGGTGTATATAGAGACTGGTGTATATAGAGACTGGTGTATATAGAGACTGGTGTATATAGAGACTGGTGTATATAGAGACTGGTGTATATAGAGACTGGTAATATATAGAGACTGATGTATATAGAGACTGGTGTATATAGAGACTGATGTATATAGAGACTGGTGTATATAGAGACTGGTGTATATAGAGACTGGTGTATATAGAGACTGGTGTATATAGAGACTGGTGTATATAGAGACTGGTGTATATAGAGACTGGTGTATATAGAGACTGGTGTATATAGAGACTGGTGTATATAGAGACTGGTGTATATAGAGACTGATGTATATAGAGACTGGTGTATATAGAGACTGGTGTATATAGAGACTGGTGTATATAGAGACTGGTGTATATATAGAGACTGATATATAGAGACTGGTGTATATATAGAGACTGAAGTAATGTATGTGTATCCTGTTAGCTAGATGAGTTGAAAGGTGTCTCTTCATTCAGTTTTAACTTCCCTCTGGAGGGAAACACACGTAATGTCAAATAGAGCGTTCACACAAACATGAATGTTACTGAGAGAGCTACACACATCAGACACCCACACACATCAGACACCCACACACATCAGACACCCACACACATCAGACACCCACACATCAGACACCCACACACATCAGACACCCACACATCAGACACCCACACACATCAGACACCCACACATCAGACACCCACACACATCAGACACCCACACATCAGACACCCACACATCAGACACCCACACATCAGACACCCACACACATCAGACACCCACACACATCAGACACCCACACATCAGACACCCACACACATCAGACACCCACACATCAGACACCCACACATCAGACACCCACACACATCAGACACCCACACACATCAGACACCCACACACATCAGACACCAACACACATCAGACACCAACACATCAGACACCCACACACATCAGACACCCACACACATCAGACACCCACACATCAGACACCCACACATATCAGACACCCACACACATCAGACACCCACACATCAGACACCCACACACATCAGACACCCACACACATCAGACACCCACACACTTATCAGACACCCACACACTTATCAGACACCCACACACATCAGACACACACACACATCAGACACACACACACCCACACCCACACATCAGACACCCATATGTGGACTGTGGAAGTTGAACCTTTTATTTTCATAGTTGTGTTTTGTTCTGTTCAATGTTTGTGTGATGAAATAAAATAAAACAACTGTATTTCCACAAGATGGAGGACATCTGGCAACAGCAGATAAAAAAACATCTGGCAGGACAGCAGATAAAAAAACATCTGGCAGGACAGCAGATAAAAAAACATCTGGCAGGACAGCAGATAAAAAAACATCTGGCAGGACAGCAGATAAAAAAAAGAAAAAAGAAAAAAAAAGAGATCTGATACTAAATATTTAATAATAGCTCTTTCAGCTCTCTCTCTCTCTCTCTCTCTCTCTCTCTCTCTCTCCCCCTCCCTCTCTTTTCTCTCTCCCTCCCTCTCTTTTCCTTCCTTCCCTCCCTCCCTCCCTCCCTCCCTCCCTCCCTCCCTCCCTCCCTCCCTACTCAGCACTCTCTGCCATTGAAAACAGAAAGAGAATCCAGCAGGTAGAAAGAGGAGCAACGACGTACATCAAGATCAGGGTGTGTCCTGTCCAGGGGGTGTCCTGTACATCACGCTGCTCTGGTTCAGACTAGGCTAACTGACTAGTGTCCTGTCCATCACGCTGCTCTGGTTCAGACTAGGCTAACTGACTAGTGTCCTGTCCAGGGGTTGTCCTGTACATCACACTGCTCTGGTTCAGACTAGGCTAACTGACTAGTGTCCTGTCCAGGGGGTGTCCTGTACATCACACTGCTCTGGTTCAGACTAGGCTAACTGACTAGTGTCCTGTCCAGGGGGTGTCCTGTACATCAAGCTGCCCTGGCTCAGACAAGACAACAGGAGATAGACTAGTGTCCTGCTACAGAAACAGGAGAGAGACTCCTGCTCTATGTGATGTTCTGGCTCAGACAAGTCTTACTGCTACAGAAACAGGAGAGAGACTCCTGCTCTATGTGATGTTCTGGCTCAGACAAGTCTTACTGCTACAGAAACAGGAGAGAGACTCCTGCTCTATGTGATGTTCTGGCTCAGACAAGTCTTACTGCTACAGAAACAGGAGAGAGACTCCTGCTCTATGTGATGTTCTGGCTCAGACAAGTCTTACTGCTACAGAAACAGGAGAGAGACTCCTGCTCTATGTGATGTTCTGGCTCAGACAAGACTTACTGCTACAGAAACAGGAGAGAGACTCCTGCTCTATGTGATGATCTGGCTCAGACAAGTCTTACTGCTACAGAAACAGGAGAGAGACTCCTGCTCTATGTGATGTTCTGGCTCAGACAAGTCTTACTGCTACAGAAACAGGAGAGAGACTCCTGCTCTATGTGATGTTCTGGCTCAGACAAGGCATACTTACTCTCTGACTTGGTGTTGGCTGTAGAGGCGTCTGCGTCCGTGTCGTTGTAGTCGACAGGGAATGTTTCTTCAGTAGGCTCGGCAGTACTACCTGTAGGATTTACAAAGACTAGACCTGTTAACAACACCTCAGACCAAGTAACTGTAGTGAGAAAGTAGAGTCTATTCAACCGCTGTGCTGGGTTTAATAAAGGTCCAGTTGTAGACAATGTCTAAAGTAAAGGAAATCACCATGCAGCCCAGCAAACCAACACTGGTTCTGTGATAGTTCCCAGAACATTCGTTATGTTGAGGCAAATGTTCTCATAACACAAAAAACTGATGATGATACAATGTTTATATAAAATATTCATTCATGTTGCAAGAATGTTCTCAGAACACATTTAGTCTGTTCTTATAAGGTTCTCAGAACACATTTAGTCTGTTCTTATAAGGTTCTCAGAACACATTTAGTCTGTTCTTATAAGGTTCTCAGAACACATTTAGTCTGTTCTTATAAGGTTCTCAGAACACATTTAGTCTGTTCTTATAAGGTTCTCAGAATGTTTCATTACGTTGTGTTTACAGTTTGTAGGGAACATTGTGGTGACATCACAGAAGATGAACTGTCCAGTTGTGTGGATGATTATACAATCTTTATTTTAGGGTGCAACAAACATTCACCTGATGTTACAAGAACGTTCCCAGAACACATGTTTTACGTTCTTTAGATATTCCTAAAACATTTATTGGCAGCTTCATTAAATAGTACCCGCAAAACATTGGTCTCAACGTCACCAGTGAAGAGGTGACTCCGGGATGCTGGCCTTCGAGGCAGATTTACAAAGAAAAAGCCATATCTCAGACTGGCCAATAAAAATAAAATATTAAGTTGGGCAAAAGAACACAGACAATGGACAGAGGAACTCTGCCTAGAAAGCCAGCTTCCCAGAGTCGCCTTTTCACTGTTGACGTTGAGACTGGTGTTTTGTGGGTACTATTTAATGACGCTGCCAGTTGAGGACTTGTGAGGCGTCTGTTTCTCAAACTAGACACTCTAATGTACTTGTCCTCTTGCCTAGGCAGTTTGAGCAGTTCTGTGAAGGTAGTACACAACATTGTACGAGATCTTCAGTTTCTTGGCAATTTCTCGCATGGAATAGCCTTCATTTCTCAGAACAAGAATAGACTGACGAGTTTCAGGAGAAATGTATTTATTTCTGGCCATTTTGAGCCTGTAATCGAACCCACAAATGCTGATGCTCCAGATACTCAACTAGTCTAAAGGCCAGTTTTATTGCTTCTTTATTCAGTGCAACAGTTTTCAGCTGAGCTAACATACAATGGGGAGAACAAGTATTTGATACACTGCTGATTGTGCAGGTTTTCCTACTTACAAAGCATGTGTTTTGAGTATTTGATACATCAGAAAAGCAGAACTTAATATTTGGCACAGAAACCTTTGTTTGCAATTACAGAGATCATACATTTCCTGTAGTTCTTGACCAGGTTTGCACACACTGCAGCAGGGATTTTGGCCCACTCCTCCATACAGACCTTCTCCAGATCCTTCACGTTTTGGGGCTGTCGCTGGGCAATACAGACATTCAGCTCCCTCCAAAGATTTTCTATTGGGTTCAGGTCTGGAGACTGGCTAGGCGACTCCAGGACCTTGAGATGCTTCTTACGGATCCACTCCTTAGTTGCCCTGGCTGTCTGTTTCGGGTCGTTGTCATGCTAGAAGATCCAGCCATGACCCATCTTCAATGCTCTTACTGAGGGAAGGAGGTTGTTGGCCAAGATCTCGCGATACATGGCCCCATCCATCCTCCCCTCAATACGGTGCAGTCATCCTGTCCCCTTTACAGAAAAGCATCCCCAAAGAATGATATTTCCACCTCCATGCTTCACGGTTGGGATGGTGTTCTTGGGGTTGTACTCATCCTTCTTCTTCTTCCAAACACGGCGAGTGGAGTTTAGACCAAAAAGCTCTATTTTTGTCTCATCAGACCACATGACCTTCTCCCATTCCTCCTCTGGATCCTCCAGATGGTCATTGGCAAACTTCAGACGGGCCTGGACATGCGCTGGCTTGAGCAGGGGGACCTTGCGTGCGCTGCAGGATTTCAATCCATGACGACGTAGTGTGTTACTAATGGTTTTCTTTGAGACTGTGGTCCCAGCTCTCTTCAGGTCATTGACCAGATCCTGCCGTGTAGTTCTGGGCTGATCCCTCACCTTCCTCATGATCATTGATGCCCCACGAGGTGAGATCTTGCATGGAGCCCCAGACTGAGGGTGATTGACCGTCATCTTGAACTTATTCCATTTTCTAATAATTGCGCCAACAGTTGTTGCCTTCTCACCAAGCTGCTTGCCTATTGTCCTGTAGCCCATCCCAGCCTTGTGCAGGTCAACAATTGTATCCCTGATGTCCTTACACAGCCCTCTGGTCTTGGCCATTGTGGAGAGGTTGGAGTCTGTTTGATTGAGTGTGTGGACAGGTGTATTTTATACAGGTAACGAGTTCAAACAGGTGCAGTTAATACAGGTAATGAGTGGAGAACAGGAGGGCTGTGAGAGCCGGAATTCTTACTGGTTGGTAGGTGATCAAATACTTATGTCATGCAATAAAATGCAAATTAATTACTTAAAAATCATACAATGTGATTTTCTGGATGTTTGTTTTAGATTCCGTCTCTCACAGTTGAAGTGTACCTATGATAAAAATTACAGACCTCTACATGCTTTGTAAGTAGGAAAACCTGCAACATCGAGTGTATCAAATACTGGTCTCCCCACTGTAATTGCAAAAGGGTTTTCTAATGATTAATTATCCTTTTAAAATGATAAACTTGGATTAGCTAACACAACGTGCCATTGGAACACAGGAGTGATGGTTGCTGATAATGGGCCTCTGTACTCCTATGTAGATATTCCATAATAAAATCTGCCTTTTCCAGCTACAATAGTCATTTACAACATGAACAATGTCTACATTGTATTTCGTTATTTTAATGGACAAAAACAAGGACATGTCTAACTGACTCCAAACGTTTGAATGGTAGTGTATCTGTGAGTTGTATTGAGTTCAGAGAGGCCTCACATATCTGCCAGTTGCGATTTACAGATACAGTGGGGCAAAAAAGTATTTAGTCAGCCACCAATTGTGCAAGTTCTCCCACTTAAAAAGATGAGAGAGGCCTGTAATTTTCATCATAGGTACACTTCAACTATGACAGACAAAATGAGAAAAAAAATCCAGAAAATCACATTGTAGGATTTTTAATGAATTTATTTGCAAATGATGTTGGAAAATAAGTATTTGGTCACCTACAAACAAGCAAGATTACCAACTACTCTTCCTGGGGTCATGAAACATGACATAAGACACAGAACATTATTAGTCCAGGACTGAAATACATTTAAAATGTCACACATAGTCTACATATCAGTGTCATGTCCACAACGATGGAGCAGCAGACCAGGCAATGTTGAGAGGAGGACACTATACCTTCATTCATTAACAGGTAATAAGGAGATGGAATCTATTACTTGGCATTGGTGATATTTCCATGTTGGGATAGTTGTTCACTTAATTGTTATCACTAGTTCCTCTACAATGTAAACAAACATCTGGTGCTTGGTGGAATGTCAAGTGATGCAGCAGACAGCTGCCTTTGGATTGGGACACAGCCAAAGTCATCTGGATAGCCCTCCCTGGCAAGGGGGGAGCCACTGGGCAGCAGTACGCTATGTACCCTGGACTGGACAGGCAGAAAAATAGGAGAATAATGTGTTCAATTACAAATGTCTCCATGAATATCTCAAAACAATATGATCACTAACTAGGTTTCCATCCAATTGGCGACAGATTTTCATGTGAATATTAAAGAATGTGCATAAAGAACATATGACTTGTTGCAGATACAAATCAGCGGCATACTACATGTACTTTTTAGCTGAAACCCTAGACTCACTCCAATTCACATTCCACCCAAACAGATCACGCAATCTCAATCACACTTTCCCACCTGGACAAAAGGAACACCTTTGTGAGAATGCTGTTCATTGACTACAGCTCAGACTTCAACACCATAGTGACCTCAAAGCTCATTGCTAAGCTAAGGACCCTGGGACTAAACACCTCTCTCTGCAAATGGATCCCGGGCTTCCTGACGGGCCGCCCCCAGGTGGTAAGGGTAGGGACCAACACATCTGCCACGCTGATCCTCAACACTGGTGCTCCCCAGGGGAGCGTGCTCAGTCCCCTCCTGTACTCCCTGTTCACCCACGACTGCATGGCCAAGCACAACTCCCACACCATCATTAAGTTTGCTGACAACACAACGGTGGTAGGCCTGATCACCGGTGACGATGAGTTAGCATATACAGTGCCTTGCGAAAGTATTCGGCCCCCTTGAACTTTGCAACCTTTTGCCACATTTCAGGCTTCAAACATAAAGATATAAAACTGTATTTTTTTTGTGAAGAATCAACAACAAGTGGGACACAATCATGAAGTGGAACGACATTTATTGGATATTTCAAACTTTTTTAACAAATCAAAAACTGAAAAATTGGGCGTGCAAAATTATTCAGCCCCTTTACATTCAGTGCAGCAAACTCTCTCCAGAAGTTCAGTGAGGATCTCTGAATGATCCAATGTTGACGTAAATGACTAATGATGATAAATACAATCCACCTGTGTGTAATCAAGTCTCCGTATAAATGCACCTGCACTGTGATAGTCTCAGAGGTCCGTTAAAAGCGCAGAGAGCATCATGAAGAACAAGGAACACACCAGGCAGGTCCGAGATACTGTTGTGAAGAAGTTTATAGCCGGATTTGGATACAAAAAGATTTCCCAAGCTTTAAACATCCCAAGGAGCACTGTGCAAGCGATAATATTGAAATGGAAGGAGTATCAGACCACTGCAAATCTACCAAGACCTGGCCGTCCCTCTAAACTTTCAGCTCATACAAGGAGAAGACTAATCAGAGATGCAGCCAAGAGGCCCATGATCACTCTGGATGAACTGCAGAGATCTACAGTTGAGGTGGGAGGCTCTGTCCATAGGACAACAATCAGTCGTATATTGCACAAATCTGGCCTTTATGGAAGAGTGGCAGAAGAAAGCCATTTCTTAAAGATATCCATAAAAAGTGTCGTTTAAAGTTTGCCACAAGCCACCTGGGAGACACACCAAACATGTGGAAGAAGGTGCTCTGGTCAGATGAAACCAAAATTGAACTTTTTGGCAACAATGCAAAATGTTATGTTTGGCGTAAAAGCAACACAGTTCATCACCCTGAACACACCATACCCACTGTCAAACATGGTGGTGGCAGCATCATGGTTTGGGCCTGCTTTTCTTCAGCAGGGACAGGGAAGATGGTTAAAATTGATGGGAAGATGGATGGAGCCAAATACAGGACCATTCTGGAAGAAAACCTGATGGAGTCTGCAAAAGACCTGAGACTGGGACAGAGATTTGTCTTCCAACAAGACAATGATCCAAAACATAAAGCAAAATCTACAATGGAATGGTTCAAAAATAAACATATCCAGGTGTTAGAATGGCCAAGTCAAAGTCCAGACCTGAATCCAATCGAGAATCTGTGGAAAGAACTGAAAACTGCTGTTCACAAATTCTCTCCATCCAACCTCACTGAGCTCGAGCTGTTTTGCAAGGAGGAATGGGAAAAAATGTCAGTCTCTCGATGTGCAAAACTGATAGAGACATACCCCAAGCGACTTACAGCTGTAATCGCAGCAAAAGGTGGCGCTACAAAGTATTAACTTAAGGGGGCTGAATAATTTTGCACGCCCAATTTTTCAGTTTTTGATTTGTTAAAAAAGTTTGAAATATCCAATAAATGTCGTTCCACTTCATGATTGTGTCCCACTTGTTGTTGATTCTTCACAAAATAATACAGTTTTATATCTTTATGTTTGAAGCCTGAAATGTGGCAAAAGGTCGCAAAGTTCAAGGGGGCCGAATACTTTCGCAAGGCACTGTAGGGAGGAGGTCAGAGACCTGGCCAGGTGGTGCCAGGACAACACACTCCTCCATGGCCTGCATACTCACCAGACATGTCACCCATTGAGCATGTATGGGATACTCTGGATCGACGTGTACGACAGCGTGTTCCAGTTCCCACCAATATCCAGCAACTTCGCACAGCCATTGAAGAGGAGTGGGACGACATTCCACAGACCACAATCAACAGCCTGTTAAACTCTACATGAAGGAGATGTGTCGTGTTGCATGAGGCAAATGGTGGTCACACCAGATCAAATCAAATGATTTGAAATCATGTTTTTTTTAGTATTCTAATGTTATGTAAGACTTTCATAAAGACAACTAATGATTATTCTTCCGATATCATATGTGAAATGTTTTTATTAGACTGCTAGAATGTCATTGGCTGGAAGTGTACAAGTGTACAACGTTTTTCACTAGGCCTTTGTAAAACTATACAAAACATATCCTTGAACATACCTAAACAAACAAACTATTGTTGTTATATTTTAAATGGATATATATTTCCACAAAATATTCTTCATTTATGCACTATTTATCAAGCATTGGTGATTATGTTTGCACACCTTGTGGGTTGATATGCATCTGATGCGTATACTAAAGGGGATACCCTGTAATGTTCTCTACGTTCTTCTACAGGCTGAAAGGCCAGGAGGTTCTAGTGTTAAACAACTTAGACCAGCTGTTCTGTCAACAATATTACAACATCAAAGGACTGTTTTGTGCACCCTGATACATGACAGCACAACCGGACAGTTGTACTGTTCTGGGAACCTATCTCTTGTCGTATTCCCACAATGTTCCCACATCCGAAATACATGTTTTAGGAACTTTTAAAGAACATCACTGTTCTAAGAACGTTCTTCTAACATCATGTTAATGGTTTTTTTTCGCCCTAAAATAAAGATTGTATAATCATCCACACAACTGGACAGTTCCTCTTCTGTGATGTCACCACAATGTTCCCTACAAACTGTAAACACAACGTAATGAAACATTCTGAGAACCTTATAAGAACAGACTAAATGTGTTCTGAGAACCTTTAAAGAACAGACTAAATGTGTTCTGAGAACCTTTAAAGAACAGACTAAATGTGTTCTGAGAACCTTTAAAGAACAGACTAAATGTGTTCTGAGAACCTTTAAAGAACAGACTAAATGTGTTCTGAGAACCTTATAAGAACAGACTAAATGTGTTCTGAGAACCTTTAAAGAACAGACTAAATGTGTTCTGAGAACCTTATAAGAACAGACTAAATGTGTTCTGAGAACCTTTAAAGAACAGACTAAATGTGTTCTGAGAACCTTTAAAGAACAGACTAAATGTGTTCTGAGAACCTTTAAAGAACAGACTAAATGTGTTCTGAGAACCTTTAAAGAACAGACTAAATGTGTTCTGAGAACCTTATAAGAACAGACTAAATGTGTTCTGAGAACCTTTAAAGAACAGACTAAATGTGTTCTGAGAACCTTATAAGAACAGACTAAATGTGTTCTGAGAACCTTATAAGAACAGACTAAATGTGTTCTGAGAACCTTATAAGAACAGACTAAATGTGTTCTGAGAACCTTTAAAGAACAGACTAAATGTGTTCTGAGAACCTTATAAGAACAGACTAAATGTGTTCTGAGAACCTTATAAGAACAGACTAAATGTGTTCTGAGAACCTTATAAGAACAGACTAAATGTGTTCTGAGATCCTTATAAGAACAGACTAAATGTGTTCTGAGAACCTTATAAGAACAGACTAAATGTGTTCTGAGATCCTTATAAGAACAGACTAAATGTGTTCTGAGAACCTTATAAGAACAGACTAAATGTGTTCTGAGAACCTTTAAAGAACAGACTAAATGTGTTCTGAGAACCTTTAAAGAACAGACTAAATGTGTTCTGAGAACCTTATAAGAACAGACTAAATGTGTTCTGAGAACCTTTAAAGAACAGACTAAATGTGTTCTGAGAACCTTTAAAGAACAGACTAAATGTGTTCTGAGAACCTTATAAGAACAGACTAAATGTGTTCTGAGAACCTTATAAGAACAGACTAAATGTGTTCTGAGAACAATATAAGAACAGACTAAATGTGTTCTGGGAACGTTCTTGCAACATTAGGTGAATGTTTTATATAAACATTGTATCATCTTCAGCACGACTGGACAGTTTTTATGTTATAAGAACATTTTCTGCAACCTAACGAATGTTCTGGGAACTATCATAGAAACATTTTAGGTTTGCTGGGAACATTTTGGTGAATATTAGGAAAACATTCCAAGGATATTTAATTTAAAACATGAATAAAAACATATATATATTTTTATATATATATATATATATATATATATATGTGATCAAAAACATTATTTTAATGTTTTTTTGGGATGTTATCATTCTACTGTTAGATAAAACCCAAACTAGCGCTAATTGGGAATCTTAGCCAATGTTCTGGGAATGTTCCAGGTTTTCTGGGTCCTTTAAGTCCTTACTGAAGACTTATCTCTTCAGTGGGTCATATGATTGAGTGTAGTCTGGCCCAGGAGTGGGAAGGTGAACGGAAAGGCTCTGGAGCAACGAACCGCCCTTGCTGTCTCTGCCTGGCCGGTTCCCCTCTTCCCACTGGGATTCTCTGCCTCTAACCCTATTACAGGGGCTGAGTCACTGGCTTACTGGGGCTCTCTCATGCCGTCCCTGGAAGGGGTGCGTCACCTGAGTGGGTTGATTCACTGATGTGGTCATCCTGTCTGGGTTGGCGCCCCCCCTTGGGTTGTGCCATGGCGGAGATCTTTGTGGGCTATACTCAGCCTTGTCTCAGGATGGTAAGTTGGTGGTTGAAGATATCACTCTAGTGGTGTGGGGGCTGTGCTTTGGCAAAGTTGGTGGGGTTATATCCTTCCTGTTTGGCCCTGTCTGGGGGTGTCCTCGGATGGGGCCACAGTGTCTCCTGACCCCTCCTGTCTCAGCCTCCAGTATTTATGCTGCAGTAGTTAATGTGTCGGGGGGCTAGGGTCAGTTTGTTATATCTGGAGTACCTCTCCTGTCCTATTCGGTGTCCTGTGTGAATCTAAGTGTGTGTTCTCTAATTCTCTCTTTCTCTCTCTCTCTCTCGGAGGACCTGAGCCCTAGGACCATGCCCCAGGACTACCTGACATGATGACTCCTTGCTGTCCCCAGTCCACCTGGCCGTGCTGCTGCTCCAGTTTCAACTGTTCTGCCTTATTATTATTCGACCATGCTGGTCATTTATGAACATTTGAACATCTTGGCCATGTTCTGTTATAATCTCCACCCGGCACAGCCAGAAGAGGACTGGCCACCCCACATATGCTCTCTCTAATTCTCTCTTTCTTTCTCTCTCTCAGAGGACCTGAGCCCTAGGACCATGCCCCAGGACTACCTGACATGATGACTCCTTGCTGTCCCCAGTCCACCTGACCGTGCTGCTGCTCCAGTTTCAACTCTTCTGCCTTATCATTATACGACCATGCTGGTCATTTATGAACATTTGAACATCTTGGCCATGTTCTGTTATAATCTCCACCCGGCACAGCCAGAAGAGGACTGGCCACCCCACATAGCCTGGTTCCTCTCTAGGTTTCTTCCTAGGTTTTGGCCTTTCTAGGGAGTTTTTCCTAGCCACCATGCTTCTACACCTGCATTGCTTGCTGTTTGGGGTTTTAGGCTGGGTTTCTGTACAGCACTTTGAGATATCAGCTGATGTACGAAGGGCTATATAAATACATTTGATTTGATTTGATTTGTGTACAATATAGGGAATAGGGTTCCATTTGGGACACAAGGGTATTCTCACCAATCCATGGACAAGCCTGCAATAGGGGGCTCCAGTCACTCCACTGGCTGTCTGGGTTGATGTCGTCCTGGGCTCTCACCTGCAGCTGGTGGGCGTGGCCTGCTAGGGCATCAGTTATCAGCAGGGGGCTGGACTTAGACTCCACCTGGAGGGGGAACAGAAGGAGTGGAGAGAGCAGAGAGGGAAAGAGATATAGGGGGAGGGGGTGAGATATAGATATAAGGGGAGGGGAGGGAGAAAGAGGGGAGAGAAAGGGGAGGGGAGGGGAGAGATAGAGATATAGAGGGAGAGAAAGATTTTTTTTATTTCACCTTTATTTAACCAGGTAGGCTAGTTGAGAACAAGTTCTCATTTACAACTGCGACCTGGCCAAGATAAAGCAAAGCAGTTCGACACATACAACACAGAGTTACACATGGAATAAACATACAGTCAATAATTCAGTAGAATAAAAGAAAACAAAAAGTATATATACAGTGTGTACAAATGAGGTAGGATAAGAGAGATAAGGCAATAAATAGGCCATGGTGGTGATGTAATTACAATATAGCATTTAAACACTGGAATGGTAGATGTGCAGAAGATGAATGTGCAAGTAGAGATACTGGGGTGCAAATGAGCAAGACAAATAAATAAATACAGTATGAGGATGAGGTAGTTGGTTGGGCTGTTTACAGATGTGCTATGTACAGGTGCAGTGATCTGTGAGCTGCTCGGACAGCTGATGCTTAAAGTTAGTGAGGGAGATATGAGTCTCCAGCTTCAGAGATTTTTGCAGTTCGTTCCAGTCATTGGCAGCAGAGAACTGGAAGGAGAGGCGGCCAATTAGGAATTGGCTTTGGGGGTGACTAGAGAGATATACCTGCTGGAGCGCGTGCTACGGGTGGGTGTTGCTAGGGTGACAAGTGAGCTGAGATAAGGCGGGGCTTTACCTAGCAGAGACTTGTAGATGACCTGGAGCCAGTGGGTTTGGCGACGAATATGAAGCGAGGGCCAGCCAACGAGAGTGTACAGGTCGCAGTGGTGGGTTGTATATGGGGCTTTGGTGACAAACGGATGGCACTGTGATAGCCTGCATCCAATTTGTTGAGTAGTGTGCTGGAGGCAATTTTATAGATGACATCGCCGAAGTCGAGGATCGGTAGGAAAGTCAGTTTTACGAGGGTATGTTTGGCAACGTGAGTGAAGGAGGCTTTGTTGCGAAATAGGAAGCCGATTCTAGATTTAATTTTGGATAGGAGATGTTTAATATGAGTCTGGGAGGAGAGTTTACAGTCTAACCAGACACCTAGGTATTTGTAGTTGTCCACGTATTCTAAGTCAGAGCCGTCCAGAGTAGTGATGCTGGATGGGCAGGCAGGTGCGGGCAGTGATTGGTTGAAGAGCATGCACTTAGTTTTACTTGCATTTAAGAGCAGTTGGAGGCCACGGAAGGAGAGTTGTATGACATTGAAGCTCGTCTGGAGGGTTGTTAAACACAGTGTCCAAAGAAGGGCCAGAAGTCTACAGAATGGTGTCGTCTGCTTAGAGGTGGATCAGAGACTCACCAGATAGGGGGAGGGGGGAGATAGAGATGTAGGGGGAGGGAGAGCGAGGGGAGAGATGGAGAGACAGTGTGATGACTAGAGGAACTAACGTTAGACCAGATGCTGGATCCTACAGGACGGTAGCGGAGCTGGAAGTGGAGGGGGAATGGCACAGCGTCGTGGAGCCAGGAGGCAGGGTTCGTCCAGTACACCTGGAGCCTCATGGGATATCCTACCATCCCCACTGCTGTTACTGCCTCTGGGGGTCTGGCTGTACTGTAGACACAGAGAGAGAGGGGGTGGGGGGGGTGAGGAACCATGCAACCAACACTGGTACACACAGAGAAGCACGCACACACTGGTACACACACTGGTACACACACTGATACACATACACACTGGCAAACACACTGGCACACACACACACACACACACACACACACTGGCACACACACACACTGATACACACACTGGCACACACACACAGGCACACACACACACTGGTACACACACTGATACACACACTGGTACACACACACACTGATACACACACAC
Source organism: Oncorhynchus tshawytscha (assembly GCF_018296145.1). Lineage (NCBI taxonomy): Eukaryota > Metazoa > Chordata > Actinopteri > Salmoniformes > Salmonidae > Oncorhynchus > Oncorhynchus tshawytscha. Next base: position 1,832,939 of record NC_056437.1, on the reverse strand, counting down.
ACTGAGACACACACACACTGACACACACACACACACACACACACACACACACACACACACACACACACAGGTACACACACTGATACACACACTGGCACACATACACACTGATACACACACACACTGATACACACACACACTGATACACACACACACTGATACACACACACACTGGCACGCACACACTGATACACACACACAAGCTGGTACACACACACTGACACACACACTGGTACACACACTGATACACATACACACTGATACACACACACACAGATACACATACACACTGATGCACACACACACTGGCACACACACACTGGCACACACACACACACACACTGATACACACACACACTGGCACGCACACCCCGATACACACACACAAGCTGGTACACACACACTGATACACACACACACATCCTGGTACACACACTGATACACACACTGGCACGCACACCCCGATACACACACACAAGCTGGTACACACACACTGATACACACACACACATCCTGGTACACACACTGATACACACACACTGGCACACACACACACACACACACACACACTGATACACACACACACACACTGGCACACACACTGATACACACACACACACACACAAGCTGGTACACACACTGATACACACACACACACTGGTACACACAAACTGGTACACACACTGGCACACACACACACACTAGTGCACACACACACTGGTACACACACACACACTGGCACACACACACACACTGGCACACACACACATTGATACACACACACTGATACACACACACACTGATACACACACACACTGATACACACACACACTGATACACACACACACTGATACACACACACACACTGATACACACACACTGATACACACACACACTGATACACACACACACTGATACACACACACACTGATACACACACACACACTGATACACACACACACACTGGTACACACACACACTGATACACACACACTGATACACACACACACTGATACACACACACACTGATACACACACACACTGATACACACACACACACTGATACACACACACACTGATACACACACACACACTGATACACACACACACACTGATACACACACACACTGATACACACACACACTGATACACACACACACTGATACACACACACACTGGCACACACACACATTGATACACACACACACACTGATACACACACACACTGATACACACACACACTGATACACACACACACTGATACACACACACACTGATACACACACACACTGGCACACACACACATTGATACACACACACACTGATACACACACACACTGATACACTGATACACACACACACTGATACACACACACACTGATACACACACACACTGATACACACACACACTGATACACTGATACACACACACACTGATACACACACACACTGACACACACACACACTGACACACACACACACACTGATACACACACACACTGATACACACACACACACTGACACACACACACACACTGATACACACACACACTGATACACACACACACTGACACACACACACACACTGATACACTGATACACACACACACTGATACACTGATACACACACACACTGATACACGCACACACTGATACACACACACACACTGATACACACATACACTGATACACACACACACTGATACACACACACACTGATACACACACACACTGATACACACACACACTGATACACACACACACTGATACACACACACACTGATACACACACACACTGATACACACACACACTGGCACACACACACATTGATACACACACACACTGATACACACACACACTGATACACTGATACACACACACACTGATACACACACACACTGATACACTGATACACACACACACTGATACACACACACACTGATACACACACACACTGGCACACACACACACACTGGCACACACACACTGGCACACACACACACTGATACACACACACACTGATACACTGATACACACACACACTGATACACACACACACTGATACACTGATACACACACACACTGGCACACACACACACTGATACACACACACACTGATACACTGGCACACACACACACTGATACACACACACACTGATACACTGATACACACACACACTGATACACACACACTGGCACACACACACACACTGGCACACACACACACTGATACACACACACACTGATACACTGATACACACACACACTGATACACACACACACTGATACACTGATACACACACACACTGGCACACACACACACTGATACACACACACACTGATACACTGATACACACACACACTGATACACACACACTGGCACACACACACATTGATACACACACACTGATACACACACACACTGATACACACACAGAGAGAGACAGTAGTTAGGAATCAACACTGTGAACATTGACATGGTGACGGTTCAGAAACCATGTTAGGATATTAACACATTTTGTGTATTGCTAAAGAGCAGAATCAGAACAGCAGACAGCGAGACAGACAGGTACAGACAGACAGATGGGTACAGACAGACAGACGGGTACAGACAGACAGGTACAGGCAGACAGACAGACAGGTACAGACAGACAGGTACAGGCAGACAGACAGGTACCGACAGACAGACATATAGGTACAGACAGACAGACAGGTACAGGCAGACAGACAGGTACAGGCAGACAGGTAAAGAGATGGGTACAGACAAGTAAAGAGATGGGTACAGACAGGTAAAGAGATGGGTACAGACAGGTACATAGAGAGAGGTACAGACAAGTACTTAGAGATGGGTACAGACAGGTAAAAAGTTGGGTACAGACAGGTAAAGAGATGGGTACACAGACAGGTAAAGAGATGGGTACAGACAAGTAAAGAGATGGGTACAGACAGGTACAGACAGGTACAGACAAGAAAAGAGATCGGTACAGATAAGTAAAGAGATGAGTACAGACAGGTACAGACAGGTAAAAAGATGGGTACAGACAAGTAAAGAGATGGGTACAGACAAGTAAAGAGACAGGTACAGACAGGTAAAGAGATGGGTAAAAACAGGTACATAGAGAGAGGTACAGACAGGTAAAGAGATGGATACAGACAGGTACAGCCAGATAAAGAGATGGGTACAGACAGGTACATAGAGAGAGGTACAGACGGGTAAAGAGATGGGTAAAGACAAGTAAAGAGATGGGTACAGACAGGTAAAGAGATGGGTACAGACAGGTACATAGAGAGAGGTACAGACAGGTATAGAGATGGGTACAGACAAGTAAAGAGATGGGTACAGACAGGTACATAGAGAGAGGTACAGACAGGTATAGAGATGGGTACAGACAAGTAAAGAGATGGGTACAGACAGGTAAAGAGATGGGTACAGACAGGTACATAGAGAGAGGTACAGACAGGTATAGAGATGGGTACAGACAAGTAAAGAGATGGGTACAGACAGGTAAAGAGATGATTTCTACTTTTAAACTCGGACAAAACAGAGATGCTTGTTCTAGGTCCCAAGAAACAAAGAGATCTTCTGTTGAATCTGACAATTAATCTTAATGGTTGTACAGTCGTCTCAAATAAAACTGTGAAGGACCTCGGCGTTACTCTGGACCCTGATCTCTCTTTTGAAGAACATATCAAGACCATTTCAAGGACAGCTTTTTTCCATCTACGTAACATTGCAAAAATCAGAAACTTTCTGTCCAAAAATGATGCAGAAAAATTAATCCATGCTTTTGTCACTTCTAGGTTAGACTACTGCAATGCTCTACTTTCCGGCTACCCGGATAAAGCACTAAATAAACTTCAGTTGGTGCTAAATACGGCTGCTAGAATCCTGACTATAACCAAAACATTTGATCATATTACTCCAGTTCTAGCCTCTCTACACTGGCTTCCTGTCAAAGCAAGGGCTGATTTCAAGGTTTTACTGCTAACCTACAAAGCATTACATGGGCTTGCTCCTACCTATCTCTCTGATTTGGTCCTGCCGTACATACCTACACGTACGCTACGGTCACAAGACGCAGGCCTCCTAATTGTCCCTAGAATTTCTAAGCAAACAGCTGGAGGCAGGGCTTTCTCCTATAGAGCTCCATTTTTATGGAACGGTCTGCCTACCCATGTCAGAGACGCAAACTCTGTCTCAACCTTTAAGTCCTTACTGAAGACTTATCTCTTCAGTGGGTCATATGATTGAGTGTAGTCTGGCCCAGGAGTGGGAAGGTGAACGGAAAGGCTCTGGAGCAACGAACCACCCTTGCTGTCTCTGCCTGGCCGGTTCCCCTCTTTCCACTGTGATTCTCTGCCTCTAACCCTATTACAGGGGCTGGGTCACTGGCTTACTGGGGCTCTCTCATGCCGTCCCTGGAGGGGGTGCGTCACCTGAGTGGGTTGATTCACTGATGTGGTCATCCTGTCTGGGTTGGCGCCCCCCCCCTTGGGTTGTGCCATGGCGGAGATCTTTGTGGGCTATACTCAGCCTTGTCTCAGGATGGTAAGTTGGTGGTTGAAGATATCCCTCTAGTGGTGTGGGGGCTGTGCTTTGGCAAAGTAGGTGGGGTTATATCCTTCCTGTTTGGCCCTGTCTGGGGGTGTCCTAGGATGGGGCCACAGTGTCTCCTGACCCCTCCTGTCTCAGCCTCCAACATTTATGCTGCAGTAGTTAATGTGTCGGGGGACTAGGGTCAGTTTGTTATATCTGGAGTACCTCTCCTGTCCTATTCGGTGTCCTGTGTGAATCTAAGTGTGCGTTCTCTAATTCTCTCTTTCTCTCTCTCTCTCGGAGGACCTGAGCCCTAGGACCATGCCCCAGGACTACCTGACATGATGACTCCTTGCTGTCCCCAGTCCACCTGGCCGTGCTGCTGCTCCAGTTTCAACTGTTCTGCCTTATTATTATTCGACCATGCTGGTCATTTATGAACATTTGAACATCTTGGCCATGTTCTGTTATAATCTCCACCCGGCACAGCCAGAAGAGGACTGGCCACCCCACATATGCTCTCTCTAATTCTCTCTTTCTTTCTCTCTCTCGGAGGACCTGAGCCCTAGGACCATGCCCCAGGACTACTTGACATGATGACTCCTTGTTGTCCCCAGTCCATCTGACCGTGCTGCTGCTCCAGTTTCAACTGTTCTGCCTTATTATTATTCGACCATGCTGGTCATTTATGAACATTTGAACATCTTGGCCATGTTCTGTTATAATCTCCACCCGGCACAGCCAGAAGAGGACTGGCCACCCTACATATGCTCTCTCTAATTCTCTCTTTCTTTCTCTCTCTCGGAGGACCTGAGCCCTAGGACCATGCCCCAGGACTACTTGACATGATGACTCCTTGTTGTCCCCAGTCCACCTGACCGTGCTGCTGCTCCAGTTTCAACTCTTCTGCCTTATTATTATACGACTATGCTGGTCATTTATGAACATTTGAACATCTTGGCCATGTTCTGTTATAATCTCCACCTGGCACAGCCAGAAGAGGACTGGCCACCCCACATAGCCTGGTTCCTCTCTAGGTTTCTTCCTAGGTTTTGGCCTTTCTAGGGAGTTTTTCCTAGCCCCGTGCTTCTACACCTGCATTGCTTGCTGTTTGGGGTTTTAGGCTGGGTTTCTGTACAGCACTTTGAGATATCAGCTGATGTATGAAGGGCTATATAAATACATTTGATTTGATTTGATTTTGGTACAGACAAGTGAAGAGATGGGTACAGACAGGTACAGACAGGTACAGACAAGTAAAGAGATGGGTACAGACAAGTAAAGAGATGGGTACAGACAAGTAAAGAGATGGGTACAGACAAGTAAAGAGATGGGTACAGACAAGTGAAGAGATGGGTACAGACAGGTACAGACAGGTACAGACAAGTAAAGAGATGGGTACAGACAGGTAAAGAGATGGGTACAGACAGGTAAAGAGATGGGTACAGACAGGTAAAGAGATGGGTACAGACAAGTAAAGAGATGGGTACAGACAGGTAAAGAGATGGGTACAGACAGGTAAAGAGATGGGTACAGACAGGTAAAGAGATGGGTAAAGACAGGTACAGACAGACATGTACAGACAGGTAAAGAGACAGGTAAAGACAGACAGGTACAGACAGGTAAAGACAGACAGGTACAGACAGGTACAGACAGACAGGTAAAGACAGACAGGTACAGACAGGTAAAGACAGACAGGTACAGACAGGTACAGGCATGTAAAGATAGACCGGTACAGACAGATGGGTACAGACATACAGGTACAGACAGACAGGTACAGACAAGAAAAGACAGACAAGTAAAGACAGACAGGTACAGACAAGAAAAGACAGACAGGTAAAGACAGACATGTAAAGACAGACAGGTAAAGACAGACGGCTACAGAAGGGTAAATACAAACAAGTATACAGACAGACAGACATGTACAGACAGAGAGGTACAGACAGACAAGTACAGACAGACAGAGGTACAGACAGGTACAGGCAGACAGAGGTACAGACAGACAGGTACAGACAGACAGAGAGGTACAGACAGACAGACAGACAGACAGGTACAGACAGACAGACAGACAGACAGGTACAGACAGAGAGGTACAGACAGACAGGTACAGACAGACAGGTACAGACAGACAGAGAGGTACAGACAGAGGTACAGACAGGTACAGACAGACAGAGAGGTACAGACATACAGGTACAGACAGACATGTAAAGACATACAGGTACAGACAGACATACACACACAGACAGGTACAGACAAGACAGGTACAGACAGACAGGTACAGTCAAGTAAAGACAGACAAGTAAAGACAGACAGGTAAAGACAGAGGGCTACAGAAGGGTAAATACAAACATGTACAAATAAGTTAAGACAGACCAGTACAGACAGACAGAGAGGTACAGACAGGTACAGACAGAGAGGTACAGACAGACAGAGAGGTACAGACAGGTACAGACAGACAGACAGACAGACAGACAGACAGACAGACAGACAGACAGGTACAGACAGACAGAGAGGTACAGACAGGTACAGACAGACAGACATGTAAAGACAGACATGTACAGGCAAGACATGTAAAGACAGACATGTAGACAGACACACAGACAGGTAGTGTCAGACAGGTACAGACAGACAAACAGTGTCCAGATGAGGCAGTGACCTACAGAGCTCATGGAACTTGACCATCAGGATGGTGGTCTGTGACCCCAGAGGGTTGGTCTCTGTGATGTTGATGTTATGGTAGTGTTGCCACATGGTAGGGTCTGTGATGGTGCACTGCTTCTGGGGAGGGGACGACACCACACACATCCTCACCTGGCTCTTATTACCCCTGGAGGGGGGAGAGAGGAGAGATTCTTCACTATCAACATATCTGATATCTGTGTACCTACAGCACCATGCTGGTAGGAGAGGAGAGGACGGGTGGCTCACCTGTAAGAGGTGTGGTACTGGGCAGGCAGGAGGGTCTTCACAGACTCCACCCATGAACACAATACCAGGCTGTGATTGGACACACGACAGGAAACATTGAGCAGCCCGGGGGGATCTGAGGAAGAAGAGAGGAGAAATGATGATCACATGATCAACAACACAATATATGCAAGCTTTATCTCACTGTGTGAGGGACTGCAGCTCTCCCCAGGTATTCTTTCTAAGGAATGATTAAGATTTAGGTCACAGCCTCAGTCTATGAAGGGAGAAGAAGGGAGACTTACGCCCCAGCCTCAGTCTGGTTGTCCTGATGAGTCGTCCCCGGTCGTCATGGCAGCTGTAGTTTCCCTCGGCAGTGTGGTCAGCCTGCAGGAGGACCAGCTGACCATCTGATGTCACTCGGTGCTGCCATGGTAACATGGAACTTCTGTTCAGACGCCACTTCACTGATGTCCTGTGGAGACATTATGACGTCTGTGGACAATGTAGATGGAAATGGCTTGTATTGAGGCCTAGCCCTGGTTCCCACTGATAGCAATAGCCCTGGTTCCCACTGATAGCGATAGCCCTGGTTCCCATCGATACCGATAGCCCTGGTTCCCACCGATAGCGATAGCCCTCGTTCCCACAGATAGCGATAGCCCTGGTTCCCACCGATAGCGATAGCCCTCGTTCCCACAGATAGTGATAGCCCTGGTTCCCACAGATAGTGATAGCCCTGGTTCCCACCGATAGCGATAGCCCTCGTTCCCACAGATAGTGATAGCCCTGGTTCCCACAGATAGTGATAGCCCTGGTTCCCACCGATAGCGATAGCCCTCGTTCCCACAGATAGCGATAGCCCTGGTTCCCACGGATAGCGATAGCCCTGGTTCCCACGGATAGCGACAGCCTGGTTCCCATGGATAGCGATAGCCCTGGTTCCCACAGATAGTGATAGCCCTGATTCCCGCGGACACATCCCTGGTTCCCACGGATATCGATAGCCCTAGTTCCCACGGATAGCGATAGCCCTAGTTCGCATGGATAGTGATAGCCCTGGTTCCCACGGATAGCGATAGCCCTGGTTCCCACGGATAGTGATAGCCCTGGTTCCCACGGATAGCGATAGCCCTGATTCCCGCGGACACAGCCCTAGTTCCCACGGATAGCGATAGCCCTAGTTCGCATGGATAGTGATAGCCCTGGTTCCCACGGATAGCAATAGCCCTGGTTCCCACGGATAGTGATAGCCCTGGTTCCCACGGATAGCGATAGCCCTGGTTCCCACGGATAGTGATAGCCCTGGTTCCCACGGATAGCGATAGCCCTGGTTCCCACGGATAGAGAGAGCCCTGGTTCCCACGGATAGAGAGAGCCCTGGTTCCCACGGATAGAGAGAGCCCTGGTTCCCACGGATAGCCTCTGTGATGTAGGATGTTAAATCTGAAATCACTTGAACCTGGGATGTCCCTCCTACCATTTCATTGGCTCTTCCAACTGTCCATCAACTCCTGGTTGAACCCTACACCACAGCCACTGACAAAGCACATGTCTACAATCCTTACATCATAGTGCAGCAGGAGAGAATGATTTCCTCACTATTCAGAGGTTGAATTTATAGCCATTTAACAAAAATCACTTTCTGTTTGTCATAGATGGACAAGATTAATATGAGATGAAAGGCGAGGTTCTAACGAGTTCAGGAAGTCAAGCTAGAAGTCACATGGGGGCAGATGTTTTGATCAAGAGAACTTTAGAAAATATACACATTTACTCCAACACTAAACCCACAATTATGTATTTTACAGTAATAATGAATGTGAAATCTTAGTGTTAGGGGTTTTATAATTTGATTATACTATATTTAGAAAGTGTCTAAGTCATTTCAAGCCTTATTCATACAGTTTTGTTGAATAGGAAATAAGTCAAATAAAATAGTTCATTTTTTGTATCATATACTGCGTGCTGGATCTTGTGTCCTCAGTAGGGACTACACCTCAGGAGGGACTACACCTCAAGAGGGACTACACCTCAAGAGGGACTACACCTCAAGAGGGACTACACCTCAAGAGGGACTACACCTCAGAAGGGACTCAAATGATAGCGTGACCTCCAGGAGAAAGGACAATATGACCCCCCAGAGACAGTTATGCACAGGGAACAAACCCATCCTAGACCCCCCAGAGCCTGTCATAGTGACACATACCTGTCCAGACCCCCTGTCCAGACCCCCCATCCCCAGAGCCTGTCACAGTGGAACATACCTGTCTAGTGCTGCTCCACACACCAGCGTGACGTTGGACCCCAGCCTCCCATACTGAACATCTGAAACTAGACAAGACGTTAGAACTGTTAGATCTCTGTGTCTAAACAGTTCTACAATCATTAGTCTTGTACATATTTAGAGCCGACAGTCCTCAGCATTGTATATCTCTATGACCTAAAGTGGGTCATCTCTACACACAGCTTTCTGTTGTGTCTGCTGTTACATAGCAGCCATATATAAACACTTTACAGTCCCCCCATAAGTCTTCGGCACAGTCAGGATTTGTAAACTACTGTTTGCAGCCGTATAGGTGCCTTCAGACAGTATTCATTCTGTTGTGTTACAGCCTGGGTTCAAAATGGATTGAATCCTTATTGTTTCTCACTATACTCCCATAATGACAAAGTGAAAACATGTTTTCAGAAATCTTTGCAAATGTATTTGAAATTAAATACTTAAATATCTCATTTACATAAGAATTGACACCCGTAAGTCAATACATGTTAGAATCACATGTGGCAGCGATTACAGCTGTAATTACAGAGTCTTTCTGGGGAAGTCTCTAAGAGCTTTTCACATCTGGATTGCTCAATATTTACACATTATTCTTATTAAAATGATTCAAGCTCTGTCAAGTTGGTTGTACCATTGCTAGAGAAACATTTTCAAATCTTGCCATAGATTCTGAAACTGATTTAAGTCAAAACTGTAACTAGGCCACTCTGGAAAATTCAATGTTGTTTTGGTAAGCATCTCCAGTGTATATTAGGTTATTGTCCTGCTGAAAGGTGAATTTGTCTCCCAGCATCTGTTGGAAAGCAGACTGAACCAGGTTTTCCTTGAGGATTTTGCCAGTGCTCGAACATGAATACGTGTTTGTTGTGTTGGATTTGCCCCAAACATAACACTTTGTATTCAGGACATAAAGGTTCTTTAGCAGTTTTACTTTAGTGCCTTCTTTCAAACAGGAGGGATGTTTTGGATACTTTTTGTCATGCACAGGCATCCTTATTTTTACTCTGTCATTTAGGTTTGTATTGTGGAGTAACTAAGATGTTGTTGATCCATCCTCAGTTTTCTCCTATCACAGCCATTAAACTCTGTAACTGTTTTAAAGTCCCCATTGGCCTCATGGTGAAATCCCTGAGCGGTTCCTACTGAGTGGGTGTATTGATACATTTCCGCTAAAAGGGATTAAACCAGTTGAACTCTGAATGGTTGTTTTGGGCCCTAAATAGGGACTGGTGAGTTTGGGGGTATAGAAAGTGACATATAATTTGAAAGCTACAGGCCTTGTATTTTTGGAAATCGAATTCTACTTGCTGCTGGCAAAGTCACAATAATATTTTTTGGGGGATGAAAAATGTACTTTTCTTTATATATTTCTGCTTAATTTAACTTTTACTCAACTACTTTCCTAAAGAAAATAATGTACTTTTTACTCCATACATTTTGAATTCTTAACAGAACAGCAAATGGTTCAATTCATACACACACCCAACATAACACGTAGTCAACCTTACTGCCTCTGATCTGGCGGACTCACTAAACACAAGTGTTGGAGTATGGCTGTCCTGTTACGTTCCCACTAGACAAACTCAAAAGGTCGCTCACAACAAAGGGAACTAACAAAGACAATCATTTACAACCAAACACAACATAAAGGGCTTCTGAAAGGCAGCCATGTGGCCCACAAAGTTGTCAAAGCCACTAGTAAGTGGTTCTAACAGACATCCACCATGGATAACCCACTAGGTTTGCCTCCCAAAAAGACAAACTAAAAATAAAAGCCCACAACAACTTAGGATAGAGAGTAAAAATAATATGGAGCAAAAACAAAACAGGGGAAACACCAACAATCAGGCATCTTTCAAACTGAAAAGGTTGAGCTGATGTGAAGTGTAGCTCTCCCCAAAATCTCTCAAGCTTATCTGGAGCACTGGGCCAGCCACTCTTAAATATCACCTGGGCCAGCCACTCGGCCAGCCACTCTTAAATATCACCTGGGCCAGCCACTCTTAAATATCACCTGGGCCAGCCACTCTTAAATATCACCTAGGCCAGCCACTCTTAAGCCACTCTTAATTAGCCACTCTTAAATCACCTGGGCCAGCCACTCTTAAATATCACCTGGGCCAGCCACTCATATCACCTGGGCCAGCCACTCTTAAATATCACCTGGGCCAGCCACTCTTAAATATCACCAGCCACACTCTTAAATATCACCTGGGCCAGCCACTCTTAAATATCACCTGGGCCAGCCACTCTTAAATATCACCTGGGCCAGCCACTCTTAAATATCACCTAGGCCAGCCACTCTTAAATATCACCTGGCCAGCCTGGGCCAGCCACTCTTAAATATCACCTGGGCCAGCCACTCTTAAATATCACCTGGGCCAGCCACTCTTAAATATCACCTGGGCCAGCCACTCTTAAATATCACCTGGGCCAGCCACTCTTAAATATCACCTGGGCCAGCCACTCTTAAATATCACCTAGGCCAGCCACTCTTAAATATCACCTGGGCCAGCCACTCTTAAAATTCACCTGGGCCAGCCACTCTTAAATATCACCTGGGCCAGCCACTCTTAAATATCACCTAGGCCAGCCACTCTTAAATATCACCTAGGCCAGCCACTCTTAAATATCACCTGGGCCAGCCACTCTTAAATATCACCTGGGCCAGCCACTCTTAAATATCACCTGGGCCAGCCACTCTTAAATATCACCTGGGCCAGCCACTCTTAAATATCACCTAGGCCAGCCACTCTTAAATATCACCTGGGCCAGCCACTCTTAAATATCACCTGGGCCAGCCACTCTTATATATCACCTGGGCCAGCCACTCTTAAATATCACCTGGGCCAGCCACACTTAAATATCACCTGGGCCAGCCACTCTTAAATATCACCTGGGCCAGCCACTCTTAGCCATCACCTAGGCCAGCCACCTGGGCCAGCCACTCTAAATATCACCTGGGCCAGCCACTCTTAAATATCACCTGGGCCAGCCACTCTTAAATATCACCTGGGCCAGCCACTCTTAAATATCACCTGGGCCAGCCACTCTTAAATATCACCTGGGCCAGCCACTCTTAAATATCACCTAGGCCAGCCACTCTTAAATATCACCTAGCCACTCGCCAGCCACTCTTAAATATCACCTGCCAGGCCAGCCACTCTTAAATATCACCTAGGCCAGCCACTCTTAAATATCACCTGGGCCAGCCACTCTTAAATATCACCTGGGCCAGCCACTCTTAAATATCACCTGGGCCAGCCAGTCTTAAATATCACCTGGGCCAGCCACTCTTAAATATCACCTGGGCCAGCCACTCTTAAATATCACCTGGGCCAGCCACTCTTAAATATCACCTGGGCCAGCCACTCTTAAATATCACCTAGGCCAGCCACTCTTAAATATCACCTGGGCCAGCCACTCTTAAATATCACCTGGGCCAGCCACTCTTAAATATCACCTGGGCCAGCCACTCTTAAATATCACCTGGGCCAGCCACTCTTAAATCATCACCTGGGCCAGCCACTCTTAAATATCACCTGGGCCAGCCACTCTTAAATATCACCTGGGCCAGCCACTCTTAAATATCACCTGGGCCAGCCACTCTTAAATATCACCTAGGCCAGCCACTCTTAAATATCACCTAGGCCAGCCACTCTTAAATTTCACCTGGGCCAGCCACTCTTATATATCACCTGGGCCAGCCACTCTTAAATATCACCTGGGCCAGCCACACTTAAATATCACCTGGGCCAGCCACTCTTAAATATCACCTGGGCCAGCCACTCTTAAATATCACCTGGGCCAGCCATTCTTAAATATCACCTGAGCCAGCCACTCTTAAATATCACCTGAGCCAGCCACTCTTAAATATCACCTGGGCCAGCCACTCCTAAATATCACCTGGGCCAGCCACTCCTAAATATCACCTGGGCCAGCCACTCTTTAAATATCATCTGGGCCAGCCACTCTTTAAATATCATCTGGGCCAGCCACTCTTTAAATATCACCTGGGCCAGCCACTCCTAAATATGATCTGGGCCAGCCACACTTAAATATCACCTGGGCCAGCCACTCTTTAAATATCATCTGGGCCAGCCACTCTTAAATATCATCTGGGCCAGCCACTCCTAAATATCATCTGGGCCAGCCACTCCTAAATATCACCTGGGCCAGCCACTCCTAAATATCACCTGGGCCAGCCACTCCTAAATATCACCTGGGCCAGCCACTGGGCCAGCCCTAAAAATCATCTGGGCCAGCCACTCCTAAATATCACCTGGGCCAGCCACTCTTTAAATATCACCTGGGCCAGCCACTCTTAAATATCACCTGGGCCAGCCACTCTTAAATATCACCTGGGCCAGCCACTCCTAAATATCACCTGGGCCAGCCACTCCTAAATATCACCTGGGCCAGCCGCTCTTAAATATTACCTGGGCCAGCCTCTCCTAAATATCACCTGGGCCAGCCACTCTTAAATATTACCTGAGCAAGCACAGGTGAAACCCCTTCCGACTAACAAGATGGACATGCCAGCACAGGTGTAACACATTAGTAATGAGGTGCCGCCAATCTGTGCGCCCTACGTTCAACGTGCAATCTCTAAATATAAACGGAGAAAGCAAAACCTGTAACAGTCTGTAAATCTAATTTAAAAAAAGATTGGTGTCATCTGGTTTGCTTGGTAAGGAATGATATTGAGTACTTTTTCCATCACTGCATTTAGGACAGTTGAAACCAGATATTTTTAGACTTTTACTCAAAATCTCAATTTTAATCCCAATCTTAATCCCAATCTTAATCTCAATCTTAATCCCCCCCAAAAAATGTCACGGGGTGTGAATACTTCCTGAAGGTACTATAAACATGATTAAAGTGACCAATGACTATGGGCAGCAGTCTCTAAGGTGCAGGGTAGAGTACCGGGTGGTAGCCGGTAGTAACAGTCTCTAAGGTGCAGGGTAGAGTACCGGGTGGTAGCCGGTAGTAACAGTCTCTAAGGTGCAGGGTAGAGTACCGGGTGGTAGCCGGTAGTAACAGTCTCTAAGGTGCAGGGTAGAGTGCCGGGTGGTAGCCGGTAGTAACAGTCTCTAAGGTGCAGGTTAGAGTACCGGGTGGTAGCCGGTAGTAACAGTCTCTAAGGTGCAGGGTAGAGTACCGGGTGGTAGCCGGTAGTAACAGTCTCTAAGGTGTAGGGTAGAGTACCGGGTGGTAGCCGGTAGTAACAGTCTCTAAGGTGCAGGGTAGAGTACCGGGTGGTAGCAGTCTCTAAGGTGCAGGGTAGAGTACCGGGTGGTAGCCGGTAGTAACAGTCTCTAAGGTGTAGGGTAGAGTACTGGGTGGTAGCCGGTAGTAACAGTCTCTAAGGTGCAGGGTAGAGGACCGGGTGGTAGCCGGTAGTAACAGTCTCTAAGGTGCAGGAGAGTACCGGGTGGTAGCCGGTAGTAACAGTCTCTAAGGTGCAGGGTAGAGTACTACGTGGTAGCCGGTAGTAACAGTCTCTAAGGTGCAGGGTAGAGTACCGGGTGGTAGCCGGTAGTAACAGTCTCTAAGGGGCAGGTTAGAGTACCGGGTGGTAGCCGGTAGTAACAGTCTCTGAGGTGCAGGTTAGAGTACCGGGTGGTAGCCGGTAGTAACAGTCTCTAAGGTGCAGGGTAGAGTACCGGGTAGTAGCCGGTAGTAACAGTCTCTAAGGTGCAGGGTAGAGTATCGGGGGGTAGCCGGTAGTAACAGGGACTACAGCTCTGTTACACAGTATGGCTGATTCAGGGATGAGTCTGTCTTTACATCATTGGTCCATATCATACAGGGGAGCTGTAAGGGGTTAGGTTAGTGTCTCTTACCTTCATTGGTCCATATCTCTGACTGGGTGTTGACGGAGGATAGTGCGAGGAGGTAGCCAATGACTAGCAGACCACTGGGACATGACACAAGACAGGTCATCTGGAGAAAGAGAGTGAGAGTTAAGGGGTCAGGACATCATCGTACAGCAGAGAACACTGGGTCAGGGGTCAGGACATCATCGTACAGCAGAGAACACTGGGTCAGGGGTCAGGACATCATCGTACAGCAGAGAACACTGGGTCAGGGGTCAGGACATCATCGTACAGCAGAGAACACTGGGTCAGGGGTCAGGACATCATCGTACAGCAGAGAACACTGGGTCAGGGGTCAGGACATCATCGTACAGCAGACAACACTGGGTCAGGACATTATCCAGAAGTGAACACTACAGTCAGGAACATCATCCTATGCCATACAACACAGAGGACAGAATTATTCTGGGGAAAGTATTTCACTATTATTATCATGTTATTTCAACACTATTTTTTTATTTGACCTTTATTTAACTAGTTAAATCAGTTAAGAACAAATTCTTATTTTTAATGACGGCCAAGGAACAGTGCCTTGTTCAGGGGCAGAACGACAGATTTTTACCTTGTGAGATAGGGGATTCGGTTACTAGTCCAACGCTCTCACCACTAGGCTACCTACCGCCCCACGAAAGCTATCATTATGTTCATTAAGGTTATCATTAAGGTTAAAACCAAATTAAAACTAAATTCAACAATATATAAAAATTTAGCAGGAAATTAACTAAATTGCATGGAACTTATTAGAAAATGGATTAATATGGCAAATATTTTCATACGACATTAACCAAATGCATCAGTGATTCATAGGAGGTGTAGGGTGGAGGTGTAGGGAGCAGGTGTAGGGAGGAGGTGTACCACCCAGCTAACAGTCCAGCTGTAGGGAGAAGGTGTAGGGAGGAGGTGTAGGGAGGAGGTGTACCACCCAGCTAACTAACAGTCCAGCTATAGGGAGGAGGTGTACCACCCAGCTAACAGTCCAGCTATAGGGAGGAGGTGTACCACCCAGCTAACAGTCCAGCTTTAGGGAGGAGGTGTAGGGAGGAGGTGTAGGGAGGAGGTGTACCACCCAGCTAACAGTCCAGCTATAGGGAGGAGGTGTAGGGAGGAGGTGTACCACCCAGCTAACAGTCCAGCTATAGGGAGGAGGTGTAGGGAGGAGGTGTAGGGAGGAGGTGTACCACCCAGCTAACAGTCCAGCTATAGGGAGGAGGTGTAGGGAGGAGGTGTACCACCCAGCTAACAGTCCAGCTATAGGGAGGAGGTGTAGGGAGGAGGTGTAGGGAGGAGGTGTACCACTCAGCTAACAGTCCAGCTATAGGGAGGAGGTGTAGGGAGGAGGTGTAGGGAGGAGGTGTAGGGAGGAGCTGTAGGGAGGAGCTGTAGGGAGGAGGTGTACCACCCAGCTAACAGTCCAGCTATAGGGAGGAGGTGTAGGGAGGAGGTGTAGGGAGGAGGTGTACCACCCAGCTAACAGTCCAGCTATAGGGAGGAGGTGTAGGGAGGAGGTGTACCACCCAGCTAACAGTCCAGCTATAGGGAGGAGGTGTAGGGAGGAGGTGTAGGGAGGAGGTGTACCACCCAGCTAACAGTCCAGCTATAGGGAGGAGGTGTACCACCCAGCTAACAGTCCAGCTATAGGGAGGAGGTGTACCACCCAGCTAACAGTCCAGCTATAGGGAGGAGGTGTAGGGAGGAGGTGTAGGGAGGAGGTGTACCACCCAGCTAACAGTCCAGCTATAGGGAGGAGTGTAGGTAGGGGGAGGAGGTGTAGGGAGGAGGTGTACCACCCAGCTAACAGTCCAGCTATAGGGAGAAGGTGTAGGGAGGAGGTGTAGGGAGGAGGTGTACCACCCAGCTAACAGTCCAGCTATAGGGAGGAGGTGTAGGGAGGAGGTGTACCACCCAGCTAACAGTCCAGCTATAGGGAGGAGGTGTAGGGAGGAGGTGTACCACCCAGCTAACAGTCCAGCTATACGGAGGAGGTGTAGGGAGGAGGTGTACCACCCAGCTAACAGTCCAGCTTTAGGGAGGAGGTGTAGGGAGGAGGTGTAGGGAGGAGGTGTACCACCCAGCTAACAGTCCAGCTGTAGGGAGGAGGTGTAGGGAGGAGGTGTACCACCCAGCTAACTAACAGTCCAGCTATAGGGAGGAGGTGTAGGGAGGAGGTGTAGGGAGGAGGTGTAGGGAGGAGGTGTACCACCCAGCTAACAGTCCAGCTATAGGGAGGAGGTGTAGGGAGGAGGTGTACCACCCAGCTAACTAACAGTCCAGCTATAGGGAGGAGGTGTAGGGAGGAGGTGTAGGGAGGAGGTGTACCACCCAGCTAACAGTCCAGCTATAGGGAGGAGGTGTAGGGAGGAGGTGTACCACCCAGCTAACAGTCCAGCTATAGGGAGGAGGTGTAGGGAGGAGGTGTACCACCCAGCTAACAGTCCAGCTTTAAGGAGGAGGTGTAGGGGGAGGTGTACCACCCAGCTAACAGTCCAGCTATAGGGAGGAGGTGTACCACCCAGCTAACAGTCCAGCTATAGGGAGGAGGTGTAGGGAGGAGGTGTAGGGAGGAGGTGTACCACCCAGCTAACAGTCCAGCTATAGGGAGGAGGTGTAGGGAGGAGGTGTAGGGAGGAGGTGTACCACCCAGCTAACAGTCCAGCTATAGGGAGAAGGTGTAGGGAGGAGGTGTAGGGAGGAGGTGTACCACCCAGCTAACAGTCCAGCTATAGGGAGGAGGTGTAGGGAGGAGGTGTACCACCCAGCTAACAGTCCAGCTATAGGGGGAGGAGGTGTAGGGAGGAGGTGTACCACCCAGCTAACAGTCCAGCTATACGGAGGAGGTGTAGGGAGGAGGTGTACCACCCAGCTAACAGTCCAGCTTTAGGGAGGAGGTGTAGGGAGGAGGTGTAGGGAGGAGGTGTACCACCCAGCTAACAGTCCAGCTGTAGGGAGGAGGTGTAGGGAGGAGGTGTACCACCCAGCTAACTAACAGTCCAGCTATAGGGAGGAGGTGTAGGGAGGAGGTGTAGGGAGGAGGTGTAGGGAGGAGGTGTACCACCCAGCTAACAGTCCAGCTATAGGGAGGAGGTGTAGGGAGGAGGTGTACCACCCAGCTAACTAACAGTCCAGCTATAGGGAGGAGGTGTAGGGAGGAGGTGTAGGGAGGAGGTGTACCACCCAGCTAACAGTCCAGCTATAGGGAGGAGGTGTAGGGAGGAGGTGTACCACCCAGCTAACAGTCCAGCTATAGGGAGGAGGTGTAGGGAGGAGGTGTACCACCCAGCTAACAGTCCAGCTTTAAGGAGGAGGTGTAGGGAGGAGGTGTACCACCCAGCTAACAGTCCAGCTGTAGGGAGGAGGTGTAGGGAGGAGGTGTAGGGAGGAGGTGTACCACCCAGCTAACAGTCCAGCTATAGGGAGGAGGTGTAGGGAGGAGGTGTAGGGAGGAGGTGTACCACACAGCTAACAGTCCAGCTATAGGGAGGAGGTGTAGGGAGGAGGTGTACCACCCAGCTAACAGTCCAGCTATAGGGAGGAGGTGTAGGGAGGAGGTGTAGGGAGGAGGTGTACCACCCAGCTAACAGTCCAGCTATAGGGAGGAGGTGTAGGGAGGAGGTGTAGGGAGGAGCTGTAGGGAGGAGCTGTAGGGAGGAGGTGTACCACCCAGCTAACAGTCCAGCTATAGGGAGGTGGTGTAGGGAGGAGGTGTAGGGAGGAGGTGTACCACCCAGCTAACAGTCCAGCTATAGGGAGGAGGTGTAGGGAGGAGGTGTACCACCCAGCTAACAGTCCAGCTATAGGGAGGAGGTGTACCACCCAGCTAACAGTCCAGCTATAGGGAGGAGGTGTACCACCCAGCTAACAGTCCAGCTATAGGGAGGAGGTGTAGGGAGGAGGTGTACCACCCAGCTAACAGTCCAGCTATAGGGAGGAGGTGTAGGGAGGAGGTGTAGGGAGGAGGTGTACCACCCAGCTAACAGTCCAGCTATAGGGAGGAGGTGTAGGGAGGAGGTGTAGGGAGGAGGTGTACCACCCAGCTAACAGTCCAGCTATAGGGAGGAGGTGTAGGGAGGAGGTGTACCACCCAGCTAACAGTCCAGCTATAGGGAGGAGGTGTAGGGAGGAGGTGTACCACCCAGCTAACAGTTCAGCTATAGGGAGGAGGTGTAGGGAGGAGGTGTACCACCCAGCTAACTGTCCAGCTTTAGGGAGGAGGTGTAGGGAGGAGGTGTAGGGAGGAGGTGTACCACCCAGCTAACAGTCCAGCTATAGGGAGGAGGTGTAGGGAGGAGGTGTACCACCCAGCTAACAGTCCAGCTATAGGGAGGAGGTGTAGGGAGGAGGTGTACCACCCAGCTAACAGTCCAGCTATAGGGAGGATGGTGTAGGGAGGAGGTGTAGGGAGGAGGTGTACCACCCAGCTAACAGTCCAGCTGTAGGGAGGAGGTGTAGGGAGGAGGTGTACCACCCAGCTAACAGTCCAGCTATAGGGAGGAGGTGTAGGGAGGAGGTGTACCACCCAGCTAACAGTCCAGCTGTAGGGAGGAGGTGTAGGGAGGAGGTGTACCACCCAGCTAACAGTCCAGCTGTAGGGAGGAGGTGTAGGGAGGAGGTGTACCACCCAGCTAACAGTCCAGCTGTAGGGAGGAGGTGTAGGGAGGAGGTGTACCACCCAGCTAACAGTCCAGCTGTAGGGAGGAGGTGTAGGGAGGAGGTGTAGGGAGGAGGTGTACCACCCAGCTAACAGTCCAGCTATAGGGAGGAGGTGTAGGGAGGAGGTGTAGGGAGGAGGGGTAGGGAGGAGGTGTACCACCCAGCTAACAGTCCAGCTATAGGGAGGAGCTGTAGGGAGGAGGTGTAGGGAGGAGCTGTAGGGAGGAGGTGTACCACCCAGCTAACAGTCCAGCTATAGGGAGGAGGTGTAGGGAGGAGGTGTAGGGAGGAGGTGTACCACCCAGCTAACAGTCCAGCTGTAGGGAGGAGGTGTAGGGAGGAGGTGTACCACCCAGCTAAAAGTCCAGCTATAGGGAGGAGGTGTAGGGAGGAGGTGTAGGGAGGAGGTGTACCACCCAGCTAACAGTCCAGCTGTAGGGAGGAGGTGTAGGGAGGAGGTGTAGGGAGGAGATGTACCACCCAGCTAACACTCCAGCTTTAGGGAGGAGGTGTAGGGAGGAGGTGTACCACCCAGCTAACAGTCCAGCTAACAGTCCAGCTGTAGGGAGGAGGTGTAGGAAGGAGTTGTAGGGAGGAGGTGTACCACCCAGCTAACAGTCCAGCTATAGGGAGGAGGTGTAGGGAGGAGGTGTAGGGAGGAGGTGTACCACCTAGCTAACAGTCCAGCTATAGGGAGGAGGTGTAGGGAGGAGCTGTACCACCCAGCTAACAGTCCAGATATAGGGAGGAGGTGAAGGGAGGAGGTGTAGGGAGGAGGGAGGAGGTGTAGGGAGGAGGTGTAGGGAGGAGGTGTACCAACCAGCTAACAGTCCAGCTATAGGGAGGAGGTGTAGGGAGGAGGTGTAGGGAGGAGGTGTACCACCCAGCTAACAGTCCAGCTATAGGGAGGAGGTGTAGGGAGGAGGTGTAGGGAGGAGGTGTAGGGAGGAGGTGAAGGGAGGAGATGTACCACCCAGCTAACAGTCCAGCTATAGGGAGGACGTGTAGGGAGGAGGTATAGGGAGGAGGTGTACCACTCAGCTGACAGTCCAGCTATAGGGAGGAGGTGTAGGGAGGAGGTATAGGGAGGAGGTGTACCACCCAGCTAACAGTCCAGCTATAGGAGGAGGAGGTGTAGGGAGGAGGTGTAGGGAGGAGGTGTACCACCCAGCTAACAGTCCAGCTATAGGGAGGAGGTGTAGGGAGGAGGTGTACCACCCAGCTAACAGTCCAGCTATAGGGAGGAGGTGTAGGGAGGAGGTGTAGGGAGGAGGTGTAGGGAGGAGGTGTACCACCCAGCTAACAGTCCAGCTATAGGGAGGAGGTGTAGGGAGGAGGTATAGGGAGGAGGTGTACCACCCAGCTAACAGTACAGCTATAGGGAGGAGGTGTAGGGAGGAGGTGTAGGGAGGAGGTGTACCACCCAGCTAACAGTCCAGCTATAGGGAGGAGGTGTAGGGAGGAGGTATAGGGAGGAGGTGTACCACCCAGCTAACAGTCCAGCTATAGGGAGGAGGTGTAGGGAGGAGGTGTAGGGAGGAGGTGTACCACCCAGCTAACAGTCCAGCTATAGGGAGGAGGTGTACCACCCAGCTAACAGTCCAGCTATAGGGAGGAGGTGTAGGGAGGAGGTATAGGGAGGAGGTGTACCACCCAGCTAACAGTCCAGCTATAGGGAGGAGGTGTAGGGAGGAGGTGTACCACCCAGCTAACAGTCCAGCTATTGGGAGGAGGTGTAGGGAGGAGGTGTAGGGAGGAGGTGTACCACCCAGCTAACAGTCCAGCTATAGGGAGGAGGTGTAGGGAGGAGGTGTAGGGAGGAGGTGTACCACCCAGCTGACAGTCCAGCTATAGGGAGGAGGTGTAGGGAGGAGGTGTACCACCCAGCTAACAGTCCAGCTATAGGGAGGAGGTGTAGGGAGGAGGTGTACCACCCAGCTAACAGTCCAGCTATAGGGAGGACGTGTAGGGGGAGGTATAGGGAGGAGGTGTACCACCCAGCTAACAGTCCAGCTATAGGGAGGAGGTGTAGGGAGGAGGTATAGGGAGGAGGTGTACCACCCAGCTAACAGTCCAGCTATAGGGGGAGGTGTAGGGAGGAGGTGTAGGGAGGAGGTGTACCACCCAGCTAAAAGTCCAGCTATAGGGAGGAGGTGTAGGGAGGAGGTATAGGGAGGAGGTGTACCACCCAGCTAACAGTCCAGCTATAGGGAGGAGGTGTAGGGAGGAGATGTACCACCCAGCTAACAGTCCAGCTATAGGGAGGAGGTGTAGGGAGGAGGTGTACCACCCAGCTAACAGTCCAGCTATAGGGAGGAGGTGTAGGGAGGAGGTATAGGGAGGAGGTGTACCACCCAGCTAACAGTCCAGCTATAGAGAGGAGGTGTAGGGAGGAGGTGTACCACCCAGCGAACAGTCCAGCTATAGGGAGGAGGTGTAGGGAGGAGGTGTACCACCCAGCTAACAGTCCAGCTATAGGGAGGAGGTGTAGGGAGGAGGTGTAGGGAGGAGGTGTACCACCCAGCTAACAGTCCAGCTATAGGGAGGAGGTGTAGGGAGGAGGTGTACCACCCAGCTAACAGTCCAGCTATAGGGAGGAGGTGTAGGGAGGAGGTGTACCACCCAGCTAACAGTCCAGCTATAGGGAGGAGGTGTAGGGAGGAGGTGTACCACCCAGCTAACAGTCCAGCTATAGGGAGGAGGTGTAGGGAGGAGGTGTAGGGAGGAGGTGTACCACCCAGCTAACAGTCCAGCTATAGGGAGGAGGTGTAGGGAGGAGGTATAGGGAGGAGGTGTAGGGAGGAGGTGTAGGGAGGAGGTGAAGGGAGGAGATGTACCACCCAGCTAACAGTCCAGCTATAGGGAGGAGGTATAGGGAGGAGGTGTACCACCCAGCTGACAGTCCAGCTATAGGGAGGAGGTGTAGAGAGGAGGTATAGGGAGGAGGTGTACCACCCAGCTAACAGTCCAGCTATAGGGAGGAGGTGTAGGGAGGAGGTGTAGGGAGGAGGTGTAGGGAGGAGGTGTACCACCCAGCTAACAGTCCAGCTATAGGGAGGAGGTGTAGGGAGGAGGTGTAGGGAGGAGGTGTACCACCCAGCTAACAGTCCAGCTATAGGGAGGAGGTGTAGGGAGGAGGTGTAGGGAGGAGGTGTTCCACCCAGCTAACAGTCCAGCTATAGGGAGGAGGTGTAGGGAGGAGGTATAGGGAGGAGGTGTACCACCCAGCTAACAGTACAGCTATAGGGAGGTGGTGTAGGGAGGAGGTGTAGGGAGGAGGTGTACCACCCAGCTAACAGTCCAGCTATAGGGAGGAGCTGTAGGGAGGAGGTGTAGGGAGGAGGAGTACCACCCAGCTAACAGTCCAGCTATAGGGAGGAGGTGTAGGGAGGAGGTGTAGGGAGGAGGTGTACCACCCAGCTAACAGTCCAGCTGTAGGGAGGAGGTGTAGGGAGGATATGTACCACCCAGCTAACAGTCCAGCTGTAGGGAGGAGGTGTACCACCCAGCTAACAGTCCAGCTATAGGGAGGAGGTGTAGGGAGGAGGTGTAGGGAGGAGGTGTACCACCCAGCTAACAGTCCAGCTATAGGGAGGAGGTGGAGGAGGAGGTATAGGGAGGAGGTGTACCACCCAGCTAACAGTCCAGCTATAGGGAGGAGGTGTAGGGAGGAGGTGTAGGGAGGAGGTGTAGGGAGGAGGTGTACCACCCAGCTAACAGTCCAGCTATAGGGAGGAGGTGTAGGGAGGAGGTGTACCACCCAGCTAACAGTCCAGCTATAGGGAGGAGGTGTAGGGAGGAGGTGTAGGGAGGAGGTGTTCCACCCAGCTAACAGTCCAGCTATAGGGAGGAGGTGTAGGGAGGAGGTATAGGGAGGAGGTGTACCACCCAGCTAACAGTACAGCTATAGGGAGGTGGTGTAGGGAGGAGGTGTAGGGAGGAGGTGTACCACCCAGCTAACAGTCCAGCTATAGGGAGGAGCTGTAGGGAGGAGGTGTAGGGAGGAGGTGTATCACCCAACTAACAGTCCAGCTATAGGGAGGAGGTGTAGGGAGGAGGTGTAGGGAGGAGGTGTACCACCCAGCTAACAGTCCAGCTGTAGGGAGGAGGTGTAGGGAGGAGGTAGGGAGGAGGTGTAGGGAGGATATGTACCACCCAGCTAACAGTCCAGCTGTAGGGAGGAGGTGTAGGCAGGAGGTGTACCACCCAGCTAACAGTCCAGCTAACAGTCCAGCTGTAGGGAGGAGGTGTAGGGAGGAGGTGTACCACCCAGCTAACAGTCCAGCTATAGGGAGGAGGTGTAGGGAGGAGGTGTAGGGAGGAGATGTACCACCCAGCTAACAGTCCAGCTATAGGGAGGAGGTGTAGGGAGGTGGTGTAGGGAGGAGGTGTAGGGAGGAGGTGTACCACCCAGCTAACAGTCCAGCTATAGGGAGGAGGTGTAGGGAGGAGGTGTACCACCCAGCTAACAGTCCAGCTATAGGGAGGAGGTGTAGGGAGGAGGTGTAGGGAGGAGGTGTACCACCCAGCTAACAGTCCAGCTATAGGGAGGAGGTGTAGGGAGGAGGTACCACCCAGCTAACAGTCCAGTAGGGAGGAGGTGTAGGGAGGAGGTGAAGGGAGGAGGTGTACCACCCAGCTAACAGTCCAGCTATAGGGAGGAGGTGTAGGGAGGAGGTGTACCACCCAGCTGACAGTCCAGCTATAGGGAGGAGGTGTAGGGAGGAGGTAGGGAGGAGGTGTACCACCCAGCTAACAGTCCAGCTATAGGGGGAGGAGGGAGGAGGGAGGAGGAGGTGTAGGGAGGAGGTGTACCACCCAGCTAACAGTCCAGCTATAGGGAGGAGGTGTAGGGAGGAGGTGTAGGGAGGAGGTGTACCACCCAGCTAACAGTCCAGCTATAGGGAGGAGGTGTAGGGAGGAGGTGTAGGGAGGAGGTGTACCACCCAGCTAACAGTCCAGCTATAGGGAGGAGGTGTAGGGGAGGAGGTATAGGGAGGAGGTGTACCACCCAGCTAACAGTCCAGCTATAGGGGGGGAGGAGGTGTAGGGAGGAGGTGTAGGGAGGAGGTGTACCACCCAGCTAACAGTCCAGCTATAGGGAGGAGGTGTAGGGAGGAGGTGTAGGGAGGAGGTGTACCACCCAGCTAACAGTCCAGCTATAGGGAGGAGGTGTAGGGAGGAGGTGTAGGGAGGAGGTGTACCACCCAGCTAACAGTCCAGCTATAGGGAGGAGGTGTAGGGAGGAGGTGTAGGGAGGAGGTGTACCACCCAGCTAACAGTCCAGCTATAGGGAGGAGGTGTAGGGAGGAGGTGTAGGGAGGAGGTGTACCACCCAGCTAACAGTCCAGCTATAGGGAGGAGGTGTAGAGAGGAGGTATAGGGAGGAGGTGTACCACCCAGCTAACAGTCCAGCTATAGGGAGGAGGTGTAGGGAGGAGGTGTAGGGAGGAGGTGTACCACCCAGCTAACAGTCCAGCTATAGGGAGGAGGTGTAGGGAGGAGGTGTACCACCCAGCTAACAGTCCAGCTATAGGGAGGAGGTGTAGGGAGGAGGTGTAGGGAGGAGGTGTACCACCCAGCTAACAGTCCAGCTATAGGGAGGAGGTGTAGGGAGGAGGTGTACCACCCAGCTAACAGTCCAGCTATAGGGAGGAGGTGTAGGGAGGAGGTG
Organism: Oncorhynchus tshawytscha; assembly: GCF_018296145.1. Lineage (NCBI taxonomy): Eukaryota > Metazoa > Chordata > Actinopteri > Salmoniformes > Salmonidae > Oncorhynchus > Oncorhynchus tshawytscha. The sequence goes on along the minus strand of NC_056437.1, from coordinate 1,807,007 downwards.
TAGGGAGGAGGTGTACCACCCAGCTAACAGTCCAGCTATAGGGAGGAGGTGTAGGGAGGAGGTATAGGGAGGAGGTGTAGGGAGGAGGTGTAGGGAGGAGGTGATAGGGAGGAGATGTACCACCCAGCTAACAGTCCAGCTATAGGGAGGAGGTATAGGGAGGAGGTGTACCACCCAGCTAACAGTCCAGCTATAGGGAGGAGGTGTAGGGAGGAGGTATAGGGAGGAGGTGTACCACCCAGCTAACAGTCCAGCTATAGGGAGGAGGTGTAGGGAGGAGGTGTACCACCCAGCTAACAGTCCAGCTATAGGGAGGAGGTGTAGGGAGGAGGTGTAGGGAGGAGGTGTACCACCCAGCTAACAGTCCAGCTATAGGGAGGAGGTGTAGGGAGGAGGTGTAGGGAGGAGGTGTACCACCCAGCTAACAGTCCAGCTATAGGGAGGAGGTGTAGGGAGGAGGTATAGGGAGGAGGTGTACCACCCAGCTAACAGTCCAGCTATAGGGAGGTGGTGTAGGGAGGAGGTGTAGGGAGGAGGTGTACCACCCAGCTAACAGTCCAGCTATAGGGAGGAGCTGTAGGGAGGAGGTGTAGGGAGGAGGTGTACCACCCAGCTAACAGTCCAGCTATAGGGAGGAGGTGTAGGGAGGAGGTGTAGGGAGGAGGTGTACCACCCAGCTAACAGTCCAGCTGTAGGGAGGAGGTGTAGGGAGGAGGTGTACCACCCAGCTAACAGTCCAGCTGTAGGGAGGAGGTGTACCACCCAGCTAACAGTCCAGCTATAGGGAGGAGGTGTAGGGAGGAGGTGTAGGGAGGAGGTGTACCACCCAGCTAACAGTCCAGCTATAGGGAGGAGGTGTAGAGAGGAGGTATAGGGAGGAGGTGTACCACCCAGCTAACAGTCCAGCTATAGGGAGGAGGTGTAGGGAGGAGGTGTAGGGTAGGGAGGAGGTGTAGGGAGGAGGTGTACCACCCAGCTAACAGTCCAGCTATAGGGGGAGGAGGTGTAGGGAGGAGGTGTACCACCCAGCTAACAGTCCAGCTATAGGGAGGAGGTGTAGGGAGGAGGTGTAGGGAGGAGGTGTTCCACCCAGCTAACAGTCCAGCTATAGGGAGGAGGTGTAGGGAGGAGGTATAGGGAGGAGGTGTACCACCCAGCTAACAGTCCAGCTATAGGGAGGTGGTGTAGGGAGGAGGTGTAGGGAGGAGGTGTACCACCCAGCTAACAGTCCAGCTATAGGGAGGAGCTGTAGGGAGGAGGTGTAGGGAGGAGGTGTACCACCCAGCTAACAGTCCAGCTATAGGGAGGAGGTGTAGGGAGGAGGTGTAGGGAGGAGGTGTACCACCCAGCTAACAGTCCAGCTGTAGGGAGGAGGTGTAGGGAGGAGGTGTAGGGAGGAGGTGTAGGGGGAGGATATGTACCACCCAGCTAACAGTCCAGCTGTAGGGAGGAGGTGTAGGGGGAGGAGGAGGTGTACCACCCAGCTAACAGTCCAGCTATAGGGAGGAGGTGTAGGGAGGAGGTGTAGGGAGAGGTGTACCACCCAGCTAACAGTCCAGCTATAGGGAGGAGGTGTAGGGAGGAGGTGTAGGGAGGAGTGTACCACCCAGCTAACAGTCCAGCTATAGGGAGGAGGTGTAGGGAGGTGGTGTAGGGAGGAGGTGTAGGGAGGAGGTGTACCACCCAGCTAACAGTCCAGCTATAGGGAGGAGGTGTAGGGAGGAGGTGTACCACCCAGCTAACAGTCCAGCTATAGGGAGGAGGTGTAGGGAGGAGGTGCACCCAGGGAACAGTCCAGCTATAGGGAGGAGGTGTAGGGAGGAGGTGTAGGGAGGAGGTGTACCACCCAGCTAACAGTCCAGCTATAGGGAGGAGGTGTAGGGAGGAGGTGTAGGGAGGAGGTGTACCACCCAGCTAACAGTCCAGCTATAGGGAGGAGGTGTAGGGAGGAGGAGGTACCAGGCTAACAGTCCAGCTGTAGGGAGGAGGTGTAGGGAGGAGGTGAAGGGAGGAGTGTACCACCCAGCTAACAGTCCAGCTATAGGGAGGAGGTGTAGGGAGGAGGTATAGGGAGGAGGTGTACCACCCAGCTAACAGTCCAGCTATAGGGAGGAGGTGTAGGGAGGAGGTATAGGGAGGAGGTGTACCACCCAGCTAACAGTCCAGCTATAGGGAGGAGTGTGAGGGGAGGAGGTGTACCACCCAGCTAACAGTCCAGCTATAGGGAGGAGGTGTAGGGAGGAGGTGTAGGGAGGAGGTGTACCACCCAGCTAACAGTCCAGCTATAGGGAGGAGGTGTAGGGAGGAGGTGTAGGGAGGAGGTGTACCACCCAGCTAACAGTCCAGCTATAGGGAGGAGGTGTAGGGAGGAGGGAGGAGGTGTACCACCCAGCTAACAGTCCAGCTATAGGGAGGAGGTGTAGGGAGGAGGTGTAGGGAGGAGGTGTACCACCCAGCTAACAGTCCAGCTATAGGGAGGAGGTGTAGGGAGGAGGTGTAGGGAGGAGGTGTACCACCCAGCTAACAGTCCAGCTATAGGGAGGAGGTGTAGGGAGGAGGTGTAGGGAGGAGGTGTACCACCCAGCTAACAGTCCAGCTATAGGGAGGAGGTGTAGGGAGGAGGTATAGGGAGGAGGTGTACCACCCAGCTAACAGTCCAGCTATAGGGAGGAGGTGTAGGGAGGAGGTGTAGGGAGGAGGTGTACCACCCAGCTAACAGTCCAGCTATAGGGAGGAGGTGTAGGGAGGAGGTGTACCACCCAGCTAACAGTCCAGCTATAGGGAGGAGGTGTAGGGAGGAGGTGTAGGGAGGAGGTGTACCACCCAGCTGACAGTCCAGCTATAGGGAGGAGGTGTAGGGAGGAGGTGTACCACCCAGCTAACAGTCCAGCTATAGGGAGGAGGTGTAGGGAGGAGGTGTACCACCCAGCTAACAGTCCAGCTATAGGGAGGACGTGTAGGGAGGAGGTATAGGGAGGAGGTGTACCACCCAGCTAACAGTCCAGCTATAGGGAGGAGGTGTAGGGAGGAGGTATAGGGAGGAGGTGTACCACCCAGCTAACAGTCCAGCTATAGGGAGGAGGTGTACCACCCAGCTAACAGTCCAGCTATAGGGAGGAGGTGTAGGGAGGAGGTATAGGGAGGAGGTGTACCACCCAGCTAACAGTCCAGCTATAGGGAGGAGGTGTAGGGAGGAGGAGGTGTACCACCCAGCTAACAGTCCAGCTATAGGGAGGAGGTGTAGGGAGGAGGTGTACCACCCAGCTAACAGTCCAGCTATAGGGAGGAGGTGTAGGGAGGAGGTATAGGGAGGAGGTGTACCACCCAGCTAACAGTCCAGCTATAGAGAGGAGGTGGAGGGAGGAGGTGTACCACCCAGCTAACAGTCCAGCTATAGGGAGGAGGTGTAGGGAGGAGGTGTAGGGAGGAGGTGTACCACACAGCTAACAGTCCAGCTATAGGGAGGAGGTGTAGGGAGGAGGTGTAGGGAGGAGGTGTACCACCCAGCTAACAGTCCAGCTATAGGGAGGAGGTGTAGGGAGGAGGTGTAGGGAGGAGGTGTACCACCCAGCTAACAGTCCAGCTATAGGGAGGAGGTGTAGGGAGGAGGTGTACCACCCAGCTAACAGTCCAGCTATAGGGAGGAGGTGTAGGGAGGAGGTGTAGGGAGGAGGTGTACCACCCAGCTAACAGTCCAGCTATAGGGAGGAGGTGTAGGGAGGAGGTGTACCACCCAGCTAACAGTCCAGCTATAGGGAGGAGGTGTAGGGAGGAGGTGTAGGGAGGAGGTGTACCACCCAGCTAACAGTCCAGCTATAGGGAGGAGGGAGGGAGGAGGTGTACCACCCAGCTAACAGTCCAGCTATAGGGAGGAGGTGTAGGGAGGAGGTGTAGGGAGGAGGTGTAGGGAGGAGGTGTACCACCCAGCTAACAGTCCAGCTATAGGGAGGAGGTGTAGGGAGGAGGTGTACCACCCAGATAACAGTCCAGCTATAGGGAGGAGGTGTAGGAGGAGGTGTAGGGAGGAGGTGTACCACCCAGCTAACAGTCCAGCTATAGGGAGGAGGGTAGGGAGGAGGTGTAGGGAGGAGCTGTAGGGAGGAGGTGTACCACCCAGCTAACAGTCCAGCTATAGGGAGGAGGTGTAGGGAGGAGGTGTACCACCCAGCTAACAGTCCAGCTATAGGGAGGAGGTGTAGGGAGGAGGTGTAGGGAGGAGGTGTACCACCCAGCTAACAGTCCAGCTATAGGGAGGAGGTGTAGGGAGGAGGTGTAGGGAGGAGGTGTACCACCCAGCTAACAGTCCAGCTATAGGGAGGAGGTGTAGGGAGGAGGTGTAGGGAGGAGCTGTAGGGAGGAGGTGTACCACCCAGCTAACAGTCCAGCTATAGGGAGGAGGTGTAGGGAGGAGGTGTAGGGAGGAGGTGTACCACCCAGCTAACAGTCCAGCTATAGGGAGGAGGTGTAGGGAGGAGGTGTAGGGAGGGGGTGTACCACCCAGCTAACAGTCCAGCTATAGGGAGGAGGTGTTGGGAGGAGGTGTACCACCCAGCTAACAGTCCAGCTTATAGGGAGGAGGTGTAGGGAGGTGGTGTACCACCCAGCTAACAGTCCAGCTATAGGGAGGAGGTGTAGGGAGGAGGTGTAGGGAGGAGGTGTACCACACAGCTAACAGTCCAGCTATAGGGAGGAGGTGTAGGGAGGTGGTGTAGGGAGGAGGTGTACCACCCAGCTAACAGTCCAGCTATAGGGAGGAGGTGTAGGGAGGAGGTGTACCACCCAGCTAACAGTCCAGCTATAGGGAGGAGGTGTAGGGAGGAGGTGTACCACCAGGCTAACAGTCCAGCTATAGGGAGGAGGTGTAGGGAGGAGGTGTACCACCCAGCTAACAGTCCAGCTATAGGGAGGAGGTGTAGGGAGGAGGTGTAGGAGGAGCTGTAGGGAGGAGGTGTAGGGAGGAGGTGTAGGGAGGAGGTGTACCACCCAGCTAACAGTCCAGCTATAGGGAGGAGGTGTAGGGAGGAGCTGTAGGGAGGAGGTGTACCACCCAGCTAACAGTCCAGCTATAGGGAGGAGGTGTAGGGAGGAGGTATAGGGAGGAGCTGTAGGGAGGAGGTGTACCACCCAGCTAACAGTCCAGCTATAGGGAGGAGGTGTAGGGAGGCGCTGTAGGGAGGAGGTGTAGGGAGGATCTGTAGGGAGGAGGGGTAGGGAGGAGGTGTACCACCCAGCTAACAGTCCAGCTATAGGGAGGAGCTGTAGGGAGGAGGTGTAGGGAGGAGCTGTAGGGAGGAGGTGTACCACCCAGCTAACAGTCCAGCTATAGGGAGGAGGTGTAGGGAGGAGGTGTAGGGAGGAGGTGTACCACCCAGCTAACAGTCCAGCTATAGGGAGGAGGTGTAGGGAGGAGGTGTACCACCCAGCTAACAGTCCAGCTATAGGGAGGAGGTGTAGGGAGGAGGTGTAGGGAGGAGTGTACCACCCAGCTAACAGTCCAGCTATAGGGAGGAGGTGTAGGGAGGAGGTATAGGGAGGAGGTGTACCACCCAGCTAACAGTCCAGCTATAGGGAGGAGGTGTAGGGAGGAGGTGTACCACCCAGCTAACAGTCCAGCTATAGGGAGGAGGTGTAGGGAGGAGGTGTACCACCCAGCTAACAGTCCAGCTAGGGTAGGGAGGAGGTGTACCACCCAGCTAACAGTCCAGCTATAGGGAGGAGGTGTAGGGAGGAGGTGTAGGGAGGAGGTGTACCACCCAGCTAACAGTCCAGCTATAGGGAGGAGGTGTAGGGAGGAGGTATAGGGAGGAGGTGTAGGGAGGAGGTGTAGGGAGGAGGTGAAGGGAGGAGATGTACCACCCAGCTAACAGTCCAGCTATAGGGAGGTAGGGAGGAGGTGTAGGGAGGAGGTGTACCACCCAGCTAACAGTCCAGCTATAGGGAGGAGGTGTAGGGAGGAGGTATAGGGAGGAGGTGTACCACCCAGCTAACAGTCCAGCTATAGGGAGGAGGTGTAGGGAGGAGGTGTACCACCCAGCTAAAAGTCCAGCTATAGGGAGGAGGTGTAGGGAGGAGGTGTAGGGAGGAGGTGTACCACCCAGCTAACAGTCCAGCTATAGGGAGGAGGTGTAGGGAGGAGGTGTACCACCCAGCTAACAGTCCAGCTATAGGAGGGAGGAGGTGTACCACCCAGCTAACAGTCCAGCTATAGGGAGGAGGTGTAGGGAGGAGGTGTAGGGAGGAGGTGTACCACCCAGCTAACAGTCCAGCTATAGGGAGGAGGTGTAGGGAGGAGGTATAGGGAGGAGGTGTACCACCCAGCTAACAGTCCAGCTATAGGGAGGAGGTGTAGGGAGGAGGTGTAGGGAGGAGGTGTACCACCCAGCTAACAGTCCAGCTATAGGGAGGAGGTGTAGGGAGGAGGTGTAGGGAGGAGGTGTACCACCCAGCTAACAGTCCAGCTATAGGGAGGAGGTGTAGGGAGGAGGTATAGGGAGGAGGTGTACCACCCAGCTAACAGTCCAGCTATAGGGAGGAGGTGTAGGGAGGAGGTGTAGGGAGGAGGTGTACCACCCAGCTAACAGTCCAGCTATAGGGAGGAGGTGTAGGAGGAGGTGTACCACCCAGCTAACAGTCCAGCTATAGGGAGGAGGTGTAGGGAGGAGGTGTAGGGAGGAGGTGTACCACCCAGCTAACAGTCCAGCTATAGGGAGGATAGGGAGGAGGTGTAGGGAGGAGGTGTACCACCCAGCTAACAGTCCAGCTATAGGGAGGAGGTGTAGGGAGGAGGTGTACCACCCAGCTAACAGTCCAGCTATAGGGAGGAGGTGTAGGGAGGAGGAGGTATAGGGAGGAGGTGTACCACCCAGCTAACAGTCCAGCTATAGAGAGGAGGTGTAGGGGAGGAGGTGTACCACCCAGCTAACAGTCCAGCTATAGGGAGGAGGTGTAGGGAGGAGGTGTAGGGAGGAGGTGTACCACACAGCTAACAGTCCAGCTATAGGGAGGAGGTGTAGGGAGGAGGTGTAGGGAGGAGGTGTACCACCCAGCTAACAGTCCAGCTATAGGGAGGAGGTGTAGGGAGGAGGTGTAGGGAGGAGGTGTACCACCCAGCTAACAGTCCAGCTATAGGGAGGAGGTGTAGGGGGAGGAGGTGTACCACCCAGCTAACAGTCCAGCTATAGGGAGGAGGTGTAGGGAGGAGGTGTAGGGAGGAGGTGTACCACCCAGCTAACAGTCCAGCTATAGGGAGGAGGTGTAGGGAGGAGGTGTACCACCCAGCTAACAGTCCAGCTATAGGGAGGAGGTGTAGGGAGGAGGTGTAGGGAGGAGGTGTACCACCCAGCTAACAGTCCAGCTATAGGGAGGAGGTGTAGGGAGGAGGTGTACCACCCAGCTAACAGTCCAGCTATAGGGAGGATGTGTAGGGAGGAGGTGTAGGGAGGAGGTGTAGGAAGAGGTGTACCACCCAGCTAACAGTCCAGCTATAGGGAGGAGTGTGTAGGGAGGAGGTGTACCACCCAGATAACAGTCCAGCTATAGGGAGGAGGTGTAGGGAGGAGGTGTAGGGAGGAGGTGTACCACCCAGCTAACAGTCCAGCTATAGGGAGGAGGTGTAGGGAGGAGGTGTAGGGAGGAGTGTAGGGAGGAGGTGTACCACCCAGCTAACAGTCCAGCTATAGGGGGAGGAGGTGTAGGGAGGAGGTGTACCACCCAGCTAACAGTCCAGCTATAGGGAGGAGGTGTAGGGAGGAGGTGTAGGGAGGAGGTGTAGGGAGGAGGTGTACCACCCAGCTAACAGTCCAGCTATAGGGAGGAGGTGTAGGGAGGAGGTGTAGGGAGGAGGTGTACCACCCAGCTAACAGTCCAGCTATAGGGAGGAGGTGTAGGGAGGAGGTGTAGGAGGAGCTGTAGGGAGGAGGTGTACCACCCAGCTAACAGTCCAGCTATAGGGAGGAGGTGTAGGGAGGAGGTGTAGGGAGGAGGTGTACCACCCAGCTAACAGTCCAGCTATAGGGAGGAGGTGTAGGGAGGAGGGTAGGGAGGAGGTGTACCACCCAGCTAACAGTCCAGCTATAGGGAGGAGGTGTAGGGAGGAGGAGGAGGAGGTGTACCACCCAGCTAACAGTCCAGCTATAGGGAGGAGGTGTAGGGAGGAGGTGTACCACCCAGCTAACAGTCCAGCTATAGGGAGGAGGTGTAGAGGAGGTGTAGGAGGAGGTGTACCACCCAGCTAACAGTCCAGCTATAGGGAGGAGGTAGGGAGGAGGTGTAGGGAGGTGTAGGGAGGAGGTGTACCACCCAGCTAACAGTCCAGCTATAGGGAGGAGGTGTAGGGAGGAGGTGTACCACCCAGCTAACAGTCCAGCTATAGGGAGGAGGTGTAGGGAGGAGGTGAGGTGTAGGGAGGAGGTGTACCACCCAGCTAACAGTCCAGCTATAGGGAGGAGGTGTAGGGAGGAGGTGTAGGGAGGAGGTGTACCACCCAGCTAACAGTCCAGCTATAGGGAGGAGGTGTAGGGAGGAGGTGTAGGGAGGAGCTGTAGGGAGGAGGTGTACCACCCAGCTAACAGTCCAGCTATAGGGAGGAGGTGTAGGGAGGAGGTGTAGGGAGGAGGTGTACCACCAGCTAACAGTCCAGCTATAGGGAGGAGGTGTAGGGAGGAGGTGTAGGGAGGAGGTGTACCACCCAGCTAACAGTCCAGCTATAGGGAGGAGGTGTAGGGAGGAGGTGTACCACCCAGCTAACAGTCCAGCTTATAGGGAGGAGGTGTAGGGAGGAGGTGTACCACCCAGCTAACAGTCCAGCTATAGGGAGGAGGTGTAGGGAGGAGGTGTAGGGAGGAGGTGTACCACCCAGCTAACAGTCCAGCTATAGGGAGGAGGTGTAGGGAGGTGGTGTAGGGAGGAGGTGTACCACCCAGCTAACAGTCCAGCTATAGGGAGGAGGTGTAGGGAGGAGGTGTACCACCCAGCTAACAGTCCAGCTATAGGGAGGAGGTGTAGGGAGGAGGTGTACCACCAGGCTAACAGTCCAGCTATAGGGAGGAGGTGTAGGGAGGAGGTGTACCACCCAGCTAACAGTCCAGCTATAGGGAGGAGGTGTAGGGAGGAGGTGTAGGAGGAGCTGTAGGGAGGAGGTGTAGGGAGGAGGTGTAGGGAGGAGGTGTACCACCCAGCTAACAGTCCAGCTATAGGGAGGAGGTGTAGGGAGGAGCTGTAGGGGGAGGAGGTGTACCACCCAGCTAACAGTCCAGCTATAGGGAGGAGGTGTAGGGAGGAGGTATAGGGAGGAGCTGTAGGGAGGAGGTGTACCACCCAGCTAACAGTCCAGCTATAGGGAGGAGGTGTAGGGAGGCGCTGTAGGGAGGAGGTGTAGGGAGGATCTGTAGGGAGGAGGGGTAGGGAGGAGGTGTACCACCCAGCTAACAGTCCAGCTATAGGGAGGAGCTGTAGGGAGGAGGTGTAGGGAGGAGCTGTAGGGAGGAGGTGTACCACCCAGCTAACAGTCCAGCTATAGGGAGGAGGTGTAGGGAGGAGGTGTAGGGAGGAGGTGTACCACCCAGCTAACAGTCCAGCTATAGGGAGGAGGTGTAGGGAGGAGGTGTACCACCCAGCTAACAGTCCAGCTATAGGGAGGAGGTGTAGGGAGGAGGTGTAGGGAGGAGTTGTACCACCCAGCTAACAGTCCAGATATATAGGGAGGAGGTGTAGGGAGGAGGTATAGGGAGGAGGTGTACCACCCAGCTAACAGTCCAGCTATAGGGAGGAGGTGTAGGGAGGAGGTGTACCACCCAGCTAACAGTCCAGCTATAGGGAGGAGGTGTAGGGAGGAGGTGTACCACCCAGCTAACAGTCCAGCTATAGGGAGGAGGTGTAGGGAGGACGTGTAGGGAGGAGGTGTACCACCCAGCTAACAGTCCAGCTATAGGGAGGAGGTGTAGGGAGGAGGTGTAGGGAGGAGGTGTACCACCCAGCTAACAGTCCAGCTATAGGGAGGAGGTGTAGGGAGGAGGTGTAGGGAGGAGGTGTACCACCCAGCTAACAGTCCAGCTATAGGGAGGAGGTGTAGGGGGAGGGAGGGAGGGTGTAGGGAGGAGGTGTAGGGAGGAGCTGTAGGGAGGAGGTGTACCACCCAGCTAACAGTCCAGCTATAGGGAGGAGGTGTAGGGAGGAGGTGTAGGGAGGAGGTGTACCACCCAGCTAACAGTCCAGCTATAGGGAGGAGGTGTAGGGAGGAGGTGTAGGGAGGAGGTATGCCACCCAGCTAACAGTCCAGCTATAGGGAGGAGGTGTAGGGAGGAGGTGTACCACCCAGCTAACAGTCCAGCTATAGGGAGGAGGTGTAGGGAGGAGGTGTAGGGAGGACGTGTACCACCCAGCTAACAGTCCAGCTATAGGGAGGAGGTGTAGGGAGGAGGTGTACCACCCAGCTAACAGTCCAGCTATAGGGAGGAGGTGTAGGGAGGAGGTGTAGGGAGGAGGTGTACCACCCAGCTAACAGTCCAGCTATAGGGGGAGGAGGTGTAGGGAGGAGGTGTACCACCCAGCTAACAGTCCAGCTATAGGGAGGAGGTGTAGGGAGGAGGTGTACCACCCAGCTAACAGTCCAGCTATAGGGAGGACGTGTAGGGAGGAGGTATAGGGAGGAGGTGTACCACCCAGCTAACAGTCCAGCTATAGGGAGGAGGTGTAGGGAGGAGGTGTAGGGAGGAGGTGTACCACCCAGCTAACAGTCCAGCTATAGGGAGGAGGTGTAGGGGGAGGAGGTGTACCACCCAGCTAACAGTCCAGCTATAGGGAGGAGGTGTAGGGAGGAGGTATAGGGAGGAGGTGTACCACCCAGCTAACAGTCCAGCTATAGGGAGGAGGTGTAGGGAGGAGGAGGTGTACCACTAACAGTCCAGCTAACAGTCCAGCTATAGGGAGGAGGTGTAGGGAGGAGGTGTAGGGAGGAGGTGTACCACCCAGCTAACAGTCCAGCTATAGGGAGGAGGTGTAGGGGGAGGAGGTGTACCACCCAGCTAACAGTCCAGCTATAGGGAGGAGGTAGGGAGGAGGTGTAGGGGAGTACCACCCAGCTAACAGTCCAGCTATAGGGAGGAGGTGTACCACCCAGCTAACAGTCCAGCTATAGGGAGGAGGTGTAGGGAGGAGTGTACCACCCAGCTAACAGTCCAGGGAGGAGGTGTAGGGAGGAGGTGTACCACCCAGCTAACAGTCCAGCTATAGGGAGGAGGTGTAGGGAGGAGGTGTAGGGAGGAGGTGTACCACCCAGCTAACAGTCCAGCTATAGGGAGGAGGTGAGGGAGGAGGTGTAGGGAGGAGGTGTACCACCCAGCTAACAGTCCAGCTATAGGGAGGAGGTGTAGGGAGGAGGGAGAGGGAGGTGTACCACCCAGCTAACAGTCCAGCTATAGGGAGGAGGTGTAGGGAGGAGGTGTACCACCCAGCTAACAGTCCAGCTATAGGGAGGAGGTGTAGGGAGGGGTGTACCACCCAGCTAACAGTCCAGCTATAGGGAGGAGGGTAGGGAGGAGGTGTACCACCCAGGGAGGAGGCTATAGGGAGGAGGGAGGTGTACCACCCAGCTAACAGTCCAGCTAGGGAGGAGGTAGGGAGGAGGTGTAGGGAGGAGGTGTAGGGAGGAGGTGTACCACCCAGCTAACAGTCCAGCTAGGGATAGGGAGGAGGTGTAGGGAGGAGGTGTAGGGAGGAGGTGTACCACCCAGCTAACAGTCCAGCTATAGGGAGGAGGAGGTAGGGAGGAGGTGTGGAGGAGGAGGTGAGGGGGAGGTGTACCACCCAGCTAACAGTCCAGCTATAGGGAGGAGGTGTAGGGAGGAGGTGTACCACCCAGCTAACAGTCCAGCTATAGGGGGAGGAGGTGTAACAGGAGGAGGTGTAGGGAGGAGGTGTACCACCCAGCTAACAGTCCAGCTATAGGGAGGAGGTGTAGGGAGGAGGTGTACCACCCAGCTAACAGTCCAGCTATAGGGAGGAGGTGTAGGGAGGAGGTGTAGGGAGGAGGTGTACCACCCAGCTAACAGTCCAGCTATAGGGAGGAGGTGTAGGGGGAGGAGGTGTACCACCCAGCTAACAGTCCAGCTATAGGGAGGAGGTGTAGGGAGGAGGTGTACCACCAGGCTAACAGTCCAGCTATAGGGAGGAGGTGTACCACCCAGTTAACAGTCCAGCTATAGGGAGGAGGTGTAGGGAGGAGGTGTAGGGAGGAGGTGTAGGGAGGAGGTGTACCACCCAGCTAACAGTCCAGCTATAGGGAGGACGTGTAGGGAGGAGGTGTACCACCCAGCTAACAGTCCAGCTATAGGGAGGAGGTGTAGGGAGGTGTAGGGAGGAGGTGTACCACCCAGCTAACAGTCCAGCTATAGGGAGGAGGTGTAGGGAGGAGGTGTACCACCCAGCTAACAGTCCAGCTATAGGGAGGAGGTGTAGGGAGGAGGTGTAGGGAGGAGGTGTACCACCCAGCTAACAGTCCAGCTATAGGGAGGAGGTGTAGGGAGGAGGTGTAGGGAGGAGGTGTACCACCCAGCTAACAGTCCAGCTATAGGGAGGAGGTGTAGGGAGGAGGTGTAGGGAGGAGGTGTAGGGAGGAGCTGTAGGGAGGAGGTGTACCACCCAGCTAACAGTCCAGCTATAGGGAGGAGGTGTAGGAGGAGGTGTACCACCCAGCTAACAGTCCAGCTATAGGGAGGAGGTGTAGGGAGGAGGTGTAGGGAGGGGGTGTACCACCCAGCTAACAGTCCAGCTATAGGGAGGAGGTGTAGGGAGGAGAGGTACCACCCAGCTAACAGTCCAGCTATAGGGAGGAGGTGTAGGGAGGAGGTGTACCACCCAGCTAACAGTCCAGCTTATAGGGAGGAGGTGTAGGGAGGTGGTGTACCACCCAGCTAACAGTCCAGCTAGGGGGGATAGGGAGGAGCTAACAGTCCAGCTATAGGGAGGAGGTGAGGGAGGAGGTAGGGAGGAGGTGTACCACCCAGCTAACAGTCCAGCTATAGGGAGGAGGGAGGAGGTGTACCACCCAGCTAACAGGAGGAGGTGTAGGGTAGGGAGGAGGTGTACCACCCAGCTAACAGTCCAGCTATAGGGAGGAGGTGTAGGGAGGAGGTGTACCACCCAGCTAACAGTCCAGCTATAGGGAGGAGGTGTGTACCACCCAGCTAACAGTCCAGCTATAGGGAGGTATAGGGTAGGGAGGAGGTGTACCACCAGGCTAACAGTCCAGCTGTAGGGAGGAGGTGTAGGGAGGAGGTGTACCACCCAGCTAACAGTCCAGCTATAGGGAGGAGGTGTAGGGAGGAGGTATAGGAGGAGGTGTAGGGAGGAGCTGTAGGGAGGAGGTGTACCACCCAGCTAACAGTCCAGCTATAGGGGGAGGAGGTGAGGAGCTGTAGGGAGGAGGTGTAGGGACCCAGCTAACAGTCCATCTGTAGGGAGGAGGTAGGGAGGGGAGGAGGCTGTAGGGAGGAGGTGTACCACCCAGCTAACAGTCCAGCTACAGTCCAGCTGTAGGGAGGAGGTGTAGGGGGAGGAGGTGTAGGGAGGAGGTAGGGAGGAGGTGTACCACCCAGCTAACAGTCCAGCTATAGGGAGGAGTGTAGGGGAGGTGTAGGGAGGAGGTGTAGGGAGGAGGTGTACCACCCAGCTAACAGTCCAGCTATAGGGAGAGGTGTAGGGGAGGAGGTGTAGGGAGGAGGTGTAGGGAGGAGGTGTAGGGAGGAGGGTGTACCACCCAGCTAACAGTCCAGCTATAGGGAGGAGGTGTAGGGAGGAGGTGTAGGGAGGAGGTGTACCACCCAGCTAACAGTCCAGCTATAGGGAGGAGGTGTAGGGGGGGTGTACCACCCAGCAAACAGTCCAGCTATAGGTGGGAGGAGGTGTACCACCCAGCTAACAGTCCAGCTATAGGGAGGAGGTGTAGGGAGGAGGTGTAGGGAGGAGGTGTACCACCCAGCTAACAGTCCAGCTATAGGGAGGAGGTGTAGGGAGGAGGTGTAGGGGGAGGAGGTGTACCACCCAGCTAACAGTCCAGCTATAGGGAGGAGGTGTAGGGAGGAGGTGTACCACCCAGTAACAGTCCAGTAGGGAGGAGGTGTAGGGGGAGGAGGGATACCACCCAGCTAACAGTCCAGCTATAGGGAGGAGGTGGAGGGAGGTGTAGGTGTAGGGAGGAGGTATACCACCCAGCTAACAGTCCAGCTATAGGGAGGAGGTGTAGGGAGGAGGTGTAGGGAGGAGGTGTAGGGAGGAGGTGTACCACCCAGCTAACAGTCCAGCTATAGGGAGGAGGTGTAGGGAGGAGGTGTAGGGAGGAGGTGTACCACCCAGCTAACAGTCCAGCTATAGGGAGGAGGTGTAGGGAGGAGGTGTAGGGAGGAGGTATGCCACCCAGATAACAGTCCAGCTATAGGGAGGAGGTGTAGGGAGGAGGTGTACCACCCAGCTAACAGTCCAGCTATAGGGAGGAGGTGTAGGGAGGAGGTGTAGGGAGGACGTGTACCACCCAGCTAACAGTCCAGCTATAGGGAGGAGGTGTAGGGAGGAGGTGTACCACCCAGCTAACAGTCCAGCTATAGGGAGGAGGTGTAGGGAGGAGGTGTAGGGAGGAGGTGTAGGGAGGAGGTGTACCACCCAGCTAAAAGTCTAGCTATAGGGAGGAGGTGTAGGGAGGAGCTGTAGGGAGGAGCTGTAGGGAGGAGGTGTACCACCCAGCTAACAGTCCAGCTGTAGGGAGGAGGTGTAGGGAGGAGGTGAAGGGAGGAGGTGTACCACCCAGCTAACAGTCCAGCTATAGGGAGGAGGTGTAGGGAGGAGGTGTAGGGAGGAGGTGTACCACCCAGCTAACAGTCCAGCTATAGGGAGGAGGTGTAGGGAGGAGGTGTACCACCCAGCTAACAGTCCAGCTTATAGGGAGGAGGTGTAGGGAGGAGGTGTAGGGAGGAGGTGTACCACCCAGCTAACAGTCCAGCTATAGGGAGGAGGTGTAGGGAGGAGGTGTACCACCCAGCTAACAGTCCAGCTATAGGGAGGAGGTGTAGGGAGGAGGTGTAGGGAGGAGGTGTACCACCCAGCTAACAGTCCAGCTATAGGGAGGAGGTGTAGGGAGGAGGTGTACCACCCAGCTAACAGTCCAGCTATAGGGAGGAGGTGTAGGGAGGAGGTGTACCACCAGGCTAACAGTCCAGCTATAGGGAGGAGGTGTACCACCCAGTTAACAGTCCAGCTATAGGGAGGAGGTGTACCACCCAGTTAACAGTCCAGCTATAGGGAGGAGGTGTAGGGAGGAGGTGTAGGAGGAGCTGTAGGGAGGAGGTGTAGGGAGGAGGTGTAGGGAGGAGGTGTACCACCCAGCTAACAGTCCAGCTATAGGGAGGAGGTGTAGGGAGGAGCTGTAGGGAGGAGCTGTAGGGAGGAGGTGTACCACCCAGCTAACAGTCCAGCTATAGGGAGGAGGTGTAGGGAGGAGGTATAGGGAGGAGCTGTAGGGAGGAGGTGTACCACCCAGCTAACAGTCCAGCTATAGGGAGGAGGTGTAGGGAGGCGCTGTAGGGAGGAGGTGTAGGGAGGATCTGTAGGGAGGAGGTGTAGGGAGGAGGGGTAGGGAGGAGGTGTACCACCCAGCTAACAGTCCAGCTATAGGGAGGAGGTATAGGGAGGAGCTGTAGGGAGGAGGTGTACCACCCAGCTATAGGGAGGAGCTGTAGGGAGGAGGTGTAGGGAGGAGGTGTAGGGAGGAGGTGTACCACCCAGCTAACAGTCCAGCTTTTGGGAGGAGGTGTAGGGAGGAGGTGTAGGGAGGAGGTGTACCACCAGGCTAACAGTCCAGCTATAGGGAGGAGGTGTAGGGAGGAGGTGTAGGGAGGAGGTGTACCACCAGGCTAACAGTCCAGCTATAGGGAGGAGGTGTAGGGAGGAGGTGTAGGGAGGAGGTGTACCACCCAGCTAACAGTCCAGCTGTAGGGAGGAGGTTGAGGTACACATCACAATAATCATCATCATAATCATCACTATCAGCATAATCATCACCATAATCATCATCACATCATAACCATCATTATCACAATCATCACCATAATCATCACTATCACCATAATCATCATCACATCATAATCAACACTATAACCGTAATCATCACTATCACCATCATCATAATCATCACCATAATCATCACTATCACCATCATCACCATAACCATCATTACATCATAATCAACACTATCACCATAATCATCACTATCACCATCATCACCATAATCATCACTATCACCATCATCACCATAATCATCATCATCACCATAATCATCATCACATCATAATCATCACCATAATCATCATCACATCATAATCACACCATAATCATCACATCATAATCATCACCATCTTTATCACCATCATCACTGACAGACCAAGCCTAGCGTAGCGACGGTTTGCTGGAAATGGATAGTCCCCATTGAGTTTTTTAGTCAAGACTTAATCTGTGTCCGGGAAACTGCCCCTAAACAATCAAAAGTTACTGACAAACGGTTCAGACCTATTCAGTCAACATCAAGCCATGGAAAACATGACAGATGGTTCTTCAGAGGACTTGACAGAGAGCCAACAATGAGAATAAAACCCAGATGGTTGCTCCTCCCTCCCTGCCTGGGCAGAGCAGGTTTATGGGATGGTCTGGAGGAGAAAACACTGATAGAGAGACACAGGTCAGGGTGTATCTCAAATAGCACCCTATTCCCTATATAGTGCACTACTTTAGACCAGAACCATATAGAACCCTATTCCCTATATAGTGCACTACTTTAGACCAGAACCATATAGAACCCTATTCCCTATATAGTGCACTACTTTTGACAAGATGTGTCTGTGCTCATTGTCCATCTATGTTTGGCATGACAATGATTGACAATGAGTTGGCATGATAGCTCAAACGGATTGGCACTCAGGCCAAAGAATGATCTGGTGTTGTCATCAGCCAATACCCATCAGTCTTCTTCAGACAGATGAACATACAGGATTTCTACTGGCTCATCACAATGTTCTAATCTCACAATCTGGTTATATCCTAGGTAGTGTACTGCAGCCTAGCTAGCTACCCTCTCAGACATGGGTAGTGTACTGCAGCCAGCTATCTACCCTCTCAGACATGGGTAGTGTACTGCAGCCTAGCTAGCTACCCTCTCAGACATGGGTAGTGTCCTGCAGGCTAGCTACCCTCTCAGACATGGGTAGTGTACTGCAGCCTAGCTAGCTACCCTCTCAGACATGGGTAGTGTACTGCAGCCAGCTAGCTACCCTCTCAGACTCCTCTCTCTATTTCTCTGTCTGTCTGTGTCTCTCCCTCTATCTCTACCCTTTTCATATGCCTTTGTAGCTCTTTCAGTGAGTGTACTCTAGTGTACTGTAGAGAAGTGTGCAGTAGAGTACTGTAGGGTACATTGACATGTTAGTCATTTAGCAGACTCGCTTATCCACAGCCACTTATAGTAGTGAGTCATTTAGCAGACTCACTTATCAAATCAAATCAACTTTTACTGGTCACATACACATGGTTAGCAGATGTTATTGCGAGTGTAGCGAAATGATTATGCTTCTAGTACCGACAGTGCAGCAGTATCTAACAAATTCCACAACAAAACCTAATACACAAAATCTAGTAAAGGAATGGGATAAGAATATATAAATATAACATTTTTGGACGAGCAGAGACAGAGCGGCTGAGATGCAATAGATAGTATATTATACAGTATATACATATGAGATGAGTAATGTAAGATATGTAAACATTATTAAAGTGGCATTAATAAAGTGACGAGTGATCCACTTATTAAAGTGGCCAATGATTTCTAGTCTGTATGTAGGCAGCAGCCAGTCTGTGTTAGTGATGGCTGTTTAACAGCCTGATGGCCTTGAGATAGAAGCTGTTTTTCAGTCTCTAAGTCCCAGCTTTGATGCACCTGTACTGACCTCGCCTTCTGGATGATAGCGGGGTGAATAGGCAGTGGCTCGGGTGGTTGTTGTCCTTGATGAGCTTTATGGCCTTCCTGTGACATCGGGTGCTGTAGGTGTCTTGGAGGGCAGGTAGTTTGCCCCCGGTGATGCGTTGTGCAGACCTCACTACCCTCTGGAGAGCCTTGCGGTTGTGGGCGGTGCAGTTGCCGTACCAGGCGGTGATACAGCCTGACAGGATGTTCTCGATTATGCATCTGTAAAAGTTAGTGAGGGTTTTTGGTGACAAGCCAAATTTCTTCCGCCTCCTGAGGTTGAAGAGGCATTGTTGCACCTTCTTCACCACACTGTCTGTGTGTGTGGATCATTTCAGTTTGCCGGTGATATGTAAACCGAGGAACTTAAAACTTTCCACCTTCTCCACTGCTATCCCGTCGATGTGGATAGGGGGGTGCTCCCTTTGCTGTTTCCTGAAGTCCACAATCATCTCTTTTGTTTTGCTGACATTGAGTAAGGGGTTTTTGTCCTGACACCACACTCTGAGAGCCCTCACCTCCTACCTGTAGGCTGTCTCATCATTGTTGGTAATCAAGCCTACTACTGTTGTGTCGCCTGCAAACTTGATGATTGAGTTGGAGGCGTGCATGGCCACGCAGTGGTGGATGAACAGCGAGTACAGGAGGGGGCTGAGAACGCACCCTTGTGGGACCCCAGTGTTGAGGATCAGCGAAGTTGATCCTCAACCTTCTGAGAGTGGCACGTCAGGAAGTCCAGGACCCAGTTGCACAGGGTAGGGTCAAGACCCAGGGACTCAAGCTTAATGATGAGTTTGGAGGGTATTATGGTGTTGAATGCTGAGCAGTAGTCAATGTAAGCAAATTGAAGTGGGTCTAGGGTGCCAGGTAAGGTGGAGGTGATATGGTCCTTGACTAGTCTCTCAAAGCACTTCATGATGATGGAAGTGAGTGCTACGGGGCGATAGTTGTTTAGCTCAGTTATCTTTGCTTTCTTGGGAACAGGAACAATGGTGGTCCTCTTGAAGCATGTGGGAACATGTGGGAACAGCAGACTGGGATAGGGATTGATTGAATATGTCCGTAAACAAACCAGCCAGCTGGTCTGCGAATGCCCTGAGGACGCGGCTAGGGATGCCGTCTGGGCCGGCAGCCCTGCGAGGGTTAACATGTTTAAATGTCTTACTCACGTCGGCCACGGAGAAGGAGAGCACACAGGCTTTGGTAGCGGGCCTTGTCAGTGGCACTGTATTGTCCTCAAAGCTTGCGAAAAAGTTGTTAAATTTGTCTGGAAACAAGACGTCGATGTCCGCACCGGGCCTTTTCGTTTTCGTTTCGTAGACCCTGCCACATACCTCTTGTGTCTGAGCCGTTGAATCCACTTTGTCTCTGTACTGACGTTTTGCCTGTTTGATTGCCTTGTAGTGGGAAGAACTACACTGTGTGTATTCGGCCACATTCCCAGTCACCTTGCCATGGATAAATGTGGTGTTTTGCGCGAATGCTTCCATCAACCCAATGTTTCTGGTTTGGGAAGGTCACAGTCGGTACAACATCTCCTATACACTTCCTTATAACCTCGTCGAGTCAGTATTTATGTCAATGTTGTTATCTGAGGTTACCTGGAACATATCCCAGTCCACGTGATTGAAGCAATCTTGAAGCGTGGAATCTGATTGGTCAGACCAGCATTGGATACACCTAAGCACAGGTGCTTCCTGTTTTAGTTTCTGCCTATAGGAGGGGAGCAACAAGATGGAGTCATGGTCATATTTGCCAAAAGGAGAGCGGGGGAGGGCCTTGTATACATTGTGGAAGTTAGAGTAGCAGTGGTCGAGAAGTGTTACTCGCTCATGTACCGCAATCGATATGCTGATAGAATTTAGGTAGCCTTGTTCTCAGATTATCTTTGTTAAAATCCCCAGCTACAATAAATGCAGCCTCAGGATATGTGGTTTCCAGTTTACATAAAGTCCAGTGAAGTTCCTTGATGGCCGTCTTGGTATCCGCTTTCGGAGGAATATACACTGCTAATGTTCTTAACCGCTAGGCTACCTGCCGTCCTAGTGTTCTGTAGAGTAGTGGACTGTAGTAGAGTGCAGAACACTTGAAAAAACACATGTTGCTTTTTATAAAGCTTCTTGGCACACTGATGCGTATACAGTATGAGTTGAACCCAACTGCATGCAGCCGCAGCGCAGGATACAGGATACAGATAAACAAGACTCTCCGAACACCACTCATATCTCTGGGCACATATTCACTAAGTGTTTCAGAGTAGGAGTTCTGATCTAGGATCAGTTTCATCAGATCATAATGAATAATGTGATATTTATAAAACCCTCTTAGCCCTCATCTTCCACATACAACACCCGTTCTGCCAGTCACATTCTGTTAAAGGTCCCTAAAGCACACACATCCCTGGTTGCTCGTTTTTTCAGTACGCTGCAGCTAGCGACTGGAACGAGCTGCAACAAAGACTCAAACTGGACAGTTTTCCCTCCATCTGTTCATTCAAACTCTCAGTCATGGACAGTCTTACTGACAGTTGTGACTGTTTTGCATGATGTATTGTTGTCTCTACCTTCTTGCCCTTTGTGCTGTTGTCTGTGCCCAATAATGTGTGTACCATGATGTGTTGCTACCATGCTGTGTTGCTATCATGTTGTTGTCATGTTGTGTTGCTACCATGCTGTGTTCCGACCATGTTGTTGTCATGTTGTGTTGCTACCATGCTGTGTTCCGACCATGTTGTTGTCATGTTGTGTTGCTACCATGCTGTGTTCCTACCATGTTGTTGTCATGATGTGTTTCTACCATGTTGTGTTGCTACCATGCTGTTGTCATGATGTGTTGCTACATGATGTGTTATTGTTTTTTGTTTTTTAACCTTTATTTAACTAGGCAAGTCAGTTGAGAACAAATTCTTATTTTCAATGACGGCCTACAAACAGAGAGTTAAATGCCTGTTCAGGGGCAGAACGACAGATTTGTACCTTGTCGGCTCGGGGATTTGAACTTGCAACCTTTCGGTTACTAGTCCAATGCTCTAACCACTAGGATACCCTGCCGCCCCAGGTGTTGACACCACACAGTACAGTGTTGACACCACACAGTACAGTAGTATAGTGTTGACACCACCCAGTACAGTGTTGACACCACACAGTACAGTGTTGACACCACCCAGTACAGTGTTGACACCACCCAGTACAGTAGTATAGTGTTGACACCACCCAGTACAGTGTTGACACCACCCAGTAGTGTTGACACCACCCAGTATAGTGTTGACACCACACAGTAAAGTAGTATAGTGTTGAAACCACACAGTACAGTAGTATAGTGTTGACACCACAGAGTACAGTAGTATAGTGTTGACACCACCCAGTACAGTAGTACAGTGTTGACACCACACAGTACAGTAGTACAGTGTTGACACCACACAGTACAGTGATGACACCACCCAGTACAGTACAGTAGTACAGTGTTGACACCACCCAGTACAGTTGTATAGTGTTGACACCACCCAGTACAGTTGTATAGTGTTGACACCACCCAATACAGTAGTACAGTGTTGACACCACACAGTACAATGTTGACACCACCCAGTACAGTTGTATAGTGTTGACACCACCCAGTACAGTGTTGACACCACACAGTATAGTAGTATAGTGTTGACACCACCCAGTACAGTGTTGACACCACACAGTACAGCAGTATAGTGTTGACACCACCCAGTAGTGTTGACACCACCCAGTACAGTGTTGACACCACCCAGTACAGTAGTATAGTGTTGACACCACCCAGTACAGTGTTGACACCACACAGTACAGTGTTGACACCACACAGTACAGTGTTGACACCACACAGTATAGTAGTACAGTGTTGACACCACCCAGTACAGTAGTATAGTGTTGACACCACCCAGTACAGTGTTGACACCACACAGTACAGTGTTGACACCACCCAGTACAGTGTTGACACCACCCAGTACAGTAGTATAGTGTTGACACCACCCAGTACAGTGTTGACACCACACAGTATAGTAGTATAGTGTTGACACCACCCAGTACAGTGTTGACACCACACAGTATAGTAGTATAGTGTTGACACCACCCAGTACAGTAGTGTAGTGTTGACACCACCCAGTACAGTGTTGACACCACACAGTACAGTGTTGACACCACCCAGTACAGTGTTGACACCACACAGTATAGTAGTACAGTGTTGACACCACACAGTACAGTAGTATAGTGTTGACACCACCCAGTACAGTGTTGACACCACCCAGTACAGTAGTATAGTGTTGACACCACACAGTACAGCAGTATAGTGTTGACACCACCCAGTACAGTAGTATAGTGTTGACACCACCCACTACAGTGTTGACACCACACAGTACAGTAGTATAGTGTTGACACCACCCAGTACAGTAGTATAGTGTTGACACCACCCACTACAGTGTTGACACCACACAGTACAGTGTTGACACCACACAGTATAGTAGTATAGTGTTGACACCACCCAGTACAGTGTTGACACCACCCAGTACAGTGTTGACACCACACAGTACAGCAGTATAGTGTGGACACCACCTAGTAGTGTTGACACCACCCACTACAGTGTTGACACCACACAGTAGTGTTGACACCACCCAGTATAGTAGTATAGTGTTGACACCACCCAGTAGTGTTGATACCACCCAGTACAGTGGTATAGTGTTGACACCACCCAGTAGTGTTGATACCACCCAGTACAGTAGTATAGTGTTGACACCACCCAGTACAGTAGTATAGTGTTGACACCACCCAGTATAGTAGTATAGTGTTGACACCACCCAGTACAGTGTTGACACCACCCAGTACAGTAGTATAGTGTTGACACCACCCAGTACAGTGTTGAAACCACCCAGTACAGTGTTGACACCACCCAGTACAGTGTTGACACCACCCAGTACAGTGTTGACACCACCCAGTACAGTGTTGACACCACCCAGTACAGTAGTATAGTGTTGACACCACCCAGTACAGTGTTGACACCACCCAGTACAGTGTTGACACCACCCAGTACAGTGTTGACACCACCCAGTACAGTAGTATTCTGTTCTTCCTGCGGCTATGGAACCCTGACCTGTTCACCGGACGTTCTACCTGTCCCAGACCTGCTGTTTTCAACTCTCTAGAGACAGCAGGAGCGGTAGAGATACTCTTAATGATCGGCTATGAAAAGCCAACTGATATTTACTCCTGAGGTGCTGACTTGTTGCACCCTTGACATCCACTGTGATTATTATTATTTGACCATGCATGTCATCCATGAACATTTGAACATCTTGGCCATGTTCTGTTATAATCTCCACCCGGCACAGCCAGAAGAGGACTGGCCACCCCACATAGCCTGGTTCCTCTCTAGGTTTCTTCCTAGGTTTTGGCCTTTCTAGGGAGTTTTTCCTAGCCACCGTGCTTCTACACCTGCATTGCTTGCTGTTTGGGGTTTTAGGCTAGGTTTCTGTACAGCACTTTGAGATATCAGCTGATGTACGAAGGGCTATATAAATACATTTGATTGATTGACACCACACAATAAAGTCGTATAGTGTTGACTCCAACACACAGTACAGAGTATTACCAACTGGACACAAACATATTGCTAAAAATATTCTCTTATCACCAGGAAACAGAGTAGCAGATGTGAGGGAGGGAGAGGGGGGCATAAGGGGAAGGTTGGGGGAGGTCAAAGCTACATGGGGGGTGGGGGGGTAGGCAACGACTTCAGGAAGGAATGTTGAAAAGCCTAACTCTCTTTTGTTCCCATGTATTTCTAAGTAACAGATCAGCTGCGTTAAAACACTAAGCAGCAATGTTACTGTGTTACTGCAGGCTGAAAGGAGTTCTCTCTCAGGAGCGGAGAGCTCTGCCCACAAACTACAGCTCTGCTTGTATTTGCTTCAAAATCAGTCAAGGTCTTTCCAATACCCTCTGGTGCCAAAAGCCCACATTCTCCTCCAAAAGTGACGACTGACTGACTCTCTCTCTCTCACTCTCTAGGAGAGACAGACACAAGCAATTCCACCCCCTCCACCCACACACACACACACACACAGAGAGAGACTGACTATCTCTCTCTCAGATTCCAACTGCTGATTCATGTTTGGACAATGTAAATCTACCAAAGAAAGGTCTGTTAATCACTTGAATATATGAAGTTTAAAGGAACATAATTCATTAAATATGCTGTCTAGTGCAGGGTTCAATCAGGACTCGCTCACTAGGAAAACTAAAATACCAAAGGCTGACCCTAAGGTAATCTACCACAGGTCCTATAGAGGGTTCAATCAGGACTCGCTCACTAGGAAAACTAAAATACTAGAGGCCCTAAGGTAATCTACCACAGGTCCTATAGAGGGTTCAATCAGGACTCACTCACTAGGAACACTACAATACCAAAGGCCCTAAGGTAATCTACCACAGGTCCTTTAGAGGGTTCAATCAGGACTCACTCACTAGGAACACTAAAATACCAGAGGCCCTAAGGTAATCTACCACAGGTCCTACAGAGGGTTCAATCAGGACTCACTCACTAGGAACACTAAAATATCAAAGGCCCTAAGGTAATCTACCACAGGTCCTACAGAGGGTTCAATCAGGACTCACTCGCTGGCCCTAAGGTAATCTACCACAGGCCCTACAGAGGGTTCAATCAGGACTCGTTGTGGATGAGAATTAGAATGGGCCAATGGTTAGAAGTGTGTAGTGAGGATGGTCCTGAAATGTCATTAAGTTTGTTTATGAAATGATTTATGAGTATAGCTGATAAGCACGGCCCTTTAAGAAATGATTTATGAGTATAGCTGATAAGCACGCCCCTTTAAGAAATGATTTATGAGTATAGCTGATAAGCACGCCCCTTTAAGAAATGATTTTATGAGTATAGCTGATAAGCCCGCCTCTTTAAGAAAATGCACGGTGAGGTTAAATGGTGCCCCCATGGATTGATGACTAGCTGAGAAATGTAAGGATTCAATGTCATGATGCCAAAAAAGTAGCAGATAAATCTGGCACTGTGTTTAATAAGCAAAGTTATTGTAAATGAAGAAATCTTGTGACCAAACTAAAGAAAGAAGGAGGGATTCGATCAGCACAAAACTGATGAAGTGAAGGATGATGGGAAAAATCTGTGGAGAACATTGAACACTATTATGGGTAGGAATTCAAACATGTCTGCCTCTTTTGTTGAACCAGAGGGTATATCATTTACAAAACCACACGACATCGCAAACTACTTTAATTCATATTTTACAGGCAAAGTGGACAAGTTGAGGAATGTTATGATTCCAACTGATGGCTCCATGTCATATACCCTTATAAAAGATTGTATCATGGAGGAGAGGCAATGCAGGTTTGTTTTTCATCAGGTAGAAAGGACGCTGTTGTCTCTTTCGGATGACAAGTCACCTGGTACAGATCATTTAGACACCAAATTGTTTAGAGTTACAGCTAATCAAATATCTACCCCGATCTCTCATATTTTTAATAAGTGCTTGATGGGGTGTGCCCAGAAGCCTGGAAAGAGTCAAAGGTTATTCCACTACCTAAGTGTAAAAAAATCTGCATTCACTGGTCAATAGCTATAAACGTGTTGCCTGTGTTAAGTCAATTATTGGAAACAATTGTATCTGTACAAATCTGTGTTACTGTGATGTCACACTGTGGTATGTCACCCAGTAGATATGGGCGTTTATCAAACTTGTTTTCAAATTATTTGTGTGTCTGTGTAATCTAAGGGAAATATGTGTCTCTAATATGGTCATACATTGGGCAGGAGGTTAGGAAGTGCAGCTCAGTGTCCACCTCATTTTGTGGACAGTGTGCAACATAGCCTGTCTTCTCTTGAGAGCCAAGTCTTCCTACGGTGGCCTTTCTCAATAGCAAGACTATGCTCACTGAGTCTGTACATAATCACAGATTGTTTTTCATTTGGGGTCAGTGACAGTGGCCACTGTGTACTCTCTGTTTAGGGCCAAGTAGCATTCTAGTTTGCTATTTTTTTCTTTTGTTAATTCTTTCCAATGTGTCAAGTAATTATCTTTTTGTTTTCTCATGATTTGGTTGGGTCTAAAGCTGTTGCTGTCCTGAGGCTCTGTGGGGTCTGTTTGTGTTTGTGAACAGAGCCCCAGGACTAGCTTGCTTAAGGGATCTTCTCCAGGTTCATCTCTCTGCAGGCGATGGCTTTGTTATGGAAGGTTTGCGAATAGCTTCCTTTTAGGTGGTTGTAGAATTTAACGGCTCTTTCCTGGATTTTGATAGTTAGTGGGGATTGGCCTAATTCTCCTCTGCATGTATTAGTTGGTATGTCTAATTTTATGTTCCTTTTGATGGCGTAGAAGGCCCTTCTTGCCTTGTCTCTCAGATCGTTCGCAGCTTTGTGGAAGTTACCTGTGCCGCTGATGTTTAGGCTGAGGTATGTATAGTTTCTTGTGTGCTCTAGAGCAGTGGTTCCCAAACTGTTTATAGTCCCGGTCCCCTTCAAACATTCAACCTCCAGCTGCGTACCTCCTCTAGCACCAGGGTCATCTGTACCCCCTCTAGCACCAGGGTCATCTGTACCCCCTCTAGCACCAGGGTCATCTGTACCCCCTCTAGCACCAGGGTCAGCTGTACCCCCTCTAGCACCAGGGTCAGCTGTACTCCCTCTAGCACCAGGGTCAGCTGTACCCCCTCTAGCACCAGGTTCAGCTGTACTCCCTCTAGCACCAGGGTCAGCTGTACCCCCTCTAGCACCAGGGTCAGCTGTACCCCCTCTAGCACCAGGGTCAGCTGTACTCCCTCTAGCACCAGGGTCAGCTGTACCCCCTCTAGCACTAGGGTCAGCTGTACTCCCTCTAGCACCAGGGTCAGCTGTAACCCCTCTAGCACCAGGGTCAGCTGTAACCCCTCTAGCACCAGGGTCAGCTGTACCCCCTCTAGCACCAGGGTCAGCTGTACTCCCTCTAGCACTAGGGTCAGCTGTACTCCCTCTAGCACTAGGGTCAGCTGTACCCCCTCTAGCACCAGGGTCAGCTGTACCCCCTCTAGCACCAGGGTCAGCTGTACCCCCTCTAGCACCAGGGTCAGCTGTACCCCCTCTAGCACCAGGGTCAGCTGTGCCCCCCCTCTAGCACCAGGGTCAGCTGTACCCCCTCTAGCACCAGGGTCAGCTGTACCCCCTCTAGCACCAGGGTCAGCTGTACCCCCTCTAGCACCAGGGTCAGCTGTACTCCCTCTAGCACCAGGGTCAGCGCACTCTCAAATGTTGTTTTTTGCCTTCATTGTAAGCCTGCCACACACACACTATGCAATACATTTATTAAACATAAGAATGAGTGTGAGTTGTCGTCACGACCTGGGTCGTGGGAAGTGATAGAGCTCTTATAGGACCAGGGCACAAATAATAATACAATAATAATCAATAATTGTGTTCTTTATTTAACCATCTTACATATAAAACCTTATTTGTTCATCAACAATTGTGAATAAGTGAATTAACACAGGTTAAGGGATTGCTTGGGTTGTTGGGTTGTACTGGGTTGTACTGGAGAGACTCAGTTTTAAATCATTTACCACACACAGTCTGTGCCTGTATTTAGTTTTCATGCTAGTGAGGGCCGAGAATCCATTCTCACATAGGTACGTGGTTGCAAAGGGCATCAGTGTCTTAACAGCGCGATTTTCCAAGGCAAGAAACTCTGAGCGCAACCCTATCCAGAAATCTGTCAGTGGCTTCTGATTAAATTCAATTTTCACAGAACTGTTTGTTGCAATTTCGATGAGGCTCTCTGGTTCAGATATCGGTAAGTGGACTGGAGGCAGGGCATGAAAGGGATAACGAATCCAGTAGTTTGTGTCGTCTGTTTCGGGAAAGTACCTGCGTAATTGCGCACTCAGCTCACTCAGTTGCTTCGCTATATCACATTTGTGACTCAATTCAGGAAACGACATGTCACAACTTCACAGCCTTTAGAACATATTGATTTTTATTTTCAAAATGCATTTGGGCAGAATGCCTTCACGAACATGTCAACTTTCATGCGCCTTAATATCAAACGTGTATGTCATCTGTAAATACGAATAAAATAGTTGAATTACGAGCCTAGTTGGTTTAGCCACAGAAAAAGTGAGCAACCTTCCCACTAACCATGATTGGCTGAGATAAAGAGTGCAGTCCACAATCATCTCCTTTGTCCTGATTACGTTGAGGGACAGGATGTTATTATGGCACCCTCCGGCCAGGTCTCTGACCTCCTCCCTATAGGCTGTCTCGTCATCCTCACATCGGTGTTCCTTTTGTCCAGGTGGGAAAGGGCAGTGTGGAGTAGAGATTGCATCATCTGTGGATCTGTTTGGAGCGGCATGCAAATTAGAGTGGGTCTAGGGTTTCTGGGATAATGGTGTTGATGGTGTTGATGTGAGACATGTCCAGCCTTTCAAAGCACTTCGTGGCTACGGACGTGAAGGCATGGTTACCTTAGTGTTCTAGGGCAAAGGGACTATGGTGGCCTGCTTGAAACATGCTGGTATTACAGACTGGATCAGTGAGAGGTTGAAAATGTCAGTGAAAACACCATCCAGTTGATCAGCACATGCCCGGAGCAACCGTCCTGGTAATCCGTCTGGCCCCGCGGCCTTGTGTTGACCTGTTTAAAGGTCTTTCTCATGTCGGCT
Organism: Oncorhynchus tshawytscha; assembly: GCF_018296145.1. Taxonomy (NCBI): domain Eukaryota; kingdom Metazoa; phylum Chordata; class Actinopteri; order Salmoniformes; family Salmonidae; genus Oncorhynchus; species Oncorhynchus tshawytscha. Next base: position 1,778,333 of record NC_056437.1, on the reverse strand, counting down.
ACGGAGAGCGTGATCACACAGTCATCCAGAACAACTGATCGTCTCATGCATGCATCAGTGTTGCTTGCCTCGAAGCGAGCAGAGAAGTGATTTAGCTCGTCTGGTAGGCTCACATCATTGGGCTGCTAGCGGCTGGGCTTCCCTTTGTAGTCTGTAATAGTTTGCAGGCCCTGCCACATCCAACGAGTGTCAGAGCCGTTGTAGTACGATTCAATCTTAGTCCTGTATTGGTGCTTTGCCTGTTTGATGGTTCGTCTGAGGACGTAGCAGGATTTCTTATAAGCTTCCGGGTTAGAGTCCCTTCCTTGAAGGCGCCAGCTCTACCCTTTAGCTCAGTACGGATGTTGCCTGTTATCCATGGTTTCTGGTTGGGGTATGTACGTACAGTAACTGTGGGTACGACGTCAATGATGCTTTTATTGATGAAGCCAGTGACTGATGTCAGTAACTCTTGTCAATAACAGTAACTCTTGTCAATAACAATAACTCTTGTCAATAACAATAACTCTTGTCACGAGCTCTTGTCAGTAGCTCTTGTCAGTAACTCTTGTCAGTAACTCTTATCAATAACAGTAACTCTTGTCAGTAACTCTTGTCAGTAACTCTTGTCAGTAACTCTTGTCAGTAACAGTAACTCTTGTCAGTAACTCTTGTCAGTAACAGTAACTCTTGTCAGTAGCTCTTGTCAGTAACTCTTGTCAGTAACTCTTGTCAGTAACAGTAACTCTTGTCAGTAAAAGTAACTCTTGTCAGTAACTCTTGTCAGTAACTCTTGTCAGTAACAGTAACTCTTGTCAGTAACTCTTGTCAGTAACAGTAACTCTTGTCAGTAACTCTTGTCAGTAGCTCTTGTCAGTAACAGTAACTCTTGTCAGTAACTCTTGTCAGTAGCTCTTGTCAGTAGCTCTTGTCAGTAACTCTTGTCAGTAACTCTTGTCCGTAGCTCTTGTCAGTAGCTCTTGTCTGTAACTCTTGTCAGTAACAGTAACTCTTGTCAGTAACTCTTGTCAGTAACTCTTGTCAATAACAGTAACTCTTGTCAGTAGCTCTTGTCAGTAGCTCTTGTCAGTAGCGCTTGTCAGTAGCTCTTGTCAGTAACTCTTGTCAGTAACAGTAACTCTTGTCAGTAACAGTAACTCTTGTCAGTAACTCTTGTCAGTAACTCTTGTTAATAACAGTAACTCTTGTCAGTAGCTCTTGTCAGCAACTCTTGTCAGTAGCTCTTGTCAGTAGCTCTTGTTAATAACAGTAACTCTTGTCAGTAGCTCTTGTCAGTAACAGTAACTCTTGTCAGTAACTTAAAAACTTACGACCCTCTCCACTACTGTTCCATTGATGTGGATAGGGGGGTGTTCCCTCTGCTGTTTCCTGAAGTCCACAATCATCTCCTTAGTTTTGTTGACGTTGAGTGTGAGGTTATTTTCCTGACACCACACTCCGAGGGCCCTCACCTCCTCCCTGTAGGCCGTCTCGTCGTTGTTGGTAATCAAGCCTACCACTGTTGTGTCGTCTGCAAACTTCATGATTGAGTTGGAGTGTGGCCACGCAGTCGTGGGTGAACAGGGAGTACAGGAAAGGGCTCAGAACGCACCCTTGTGGGGCCCCAGTGTTGAGGATCAGCGGGGTGGAGATGTTGTTACCTACCCTCACCACCTGGGGGCGGCCCGTCAGGAAGTCCAGTACCCAGTTGCACAGGGCGGGGTCGAGACCTAGGGTCTCGAGCATGATGACGAGTTTGGAGGGTACTATGGTGTTAAATGCTGAGCTGTAGTCGATGAACAGCATTCTCACATAGGTATTCCTCTTGTCCAGATGGGTTAGGGCAGTGTGCAGTGTGGTTGAGATTGCATCGTCTGTGGACCTATTTGGGCGGTAAGCAAATTGGAGTGGGTCTAGGGTGTCAGGTAGGGTGGAGGTGATATGGTCCTTGACTAGTCTCTCAAAGCACTTCATGATGACGGAAGTGAGTGCTGCGGGGCGGTAGTCATTTAGCTCAGTTACCTTAGCTTTCTTGGGAACAGGAACAATGGTGGCCCTCTTGAAGCATGTGGGAACAGCAGACTGGGATAGGGATTGATTGAATATGTCCGTAAACACACCAGCCAGCTGGTCTGCGCATGCTCTGAGGGCACGGCTGGGGATGCCGTCTGGGCCTGCAGCCTTGCGAGGGTTAACACGTTTAAATGTTTTACTCACCTCGGCTGCAGTGAAGGAGAGTCCGCATGTTTTGGTTGCGGGCCGTGTCAGTGGCACTGTATTGTCCTCAAAGCGGGCAAAAAAGTTATTTAGTCTGCCTGGGAGCAAGGCATCCTGGTACGTGACTAGGCTGGTTTTCTTTTTGTAATCCGTGATTGACTGTAGACCCTGCCACATATCTCTTGTGTCTGAGCCGTTGAATTGTGATTCTACTTTGTCTCTATACTGACGCTTAGCTTGTTTGATTGCCTTGAGGAGGGAATAGCTACACTGTTTGTATTCGGTCATGTTTCCGGTCACCTTGCCCTGATTAAAAGCAGTGGTTCGCTGCTGATACAATTTAGGGAGTCTTGTTTTCAGATTAGCCTTGTTAATATGGCTGCGGTCCCTGTACTGGGATCAACATCAGGGGAAATTTCAGAGTGACAACTAATAGTACTCGATAAAACTCAAACTTTCATTAAAACACACATGCAGGGTACTCAATTAAAGCCACACTCGTTGTGAATCTAGCCAACATGTCAGATTTTTAAAATGGTTTTCGGCGAAAGCATGAGAAGCTATTATCTGATAGCATGCAACCCCCCGAAATACCTGAAGGGGACGTAAACAAAAGAATTAGAGTAGCCGGCGCTACACAAAACGCAGAAATAAAATATAAAACATTCATTACCTTTGACGAGCTTCTTTGTTGGCACTCCTATATGTCCCATAAACATCACAATTGGGTCTTTTTTTAAATTAAATCCGTCCATGTATACCCAAAATGTCCATTTATGAAGCCCGTCTGATCCAGGAAAAAACAGCTTTCCAAAACGCAACGTCATTTTTTTTTATTAAAAAAGTTGCCTATAAACTTTGACAAAACACTTCAAAGTACTTTTGTAATCCAACTTTAGGTATTAGTAAACGTTAATAATCGATCAAATTGATCACGGGGCGATCTGTATTCAATAGCAGCAAGTCTGATTATAATCAAAGAGAATTCCCTTGGTAGATAATGCGGTCGACATTTGATTGTGAGGAATTCTAAATCAGGTGAACAGAAGGACTTGAGTAAGTGTAAAGTTCCTCGGCGTACACATCACAGACAAACTGAATTGGTCCACCCACACAAACAGCATCGTGAAGAAGGCGCAGCAGCGCCTCTTCAACCTCAGGAGGCTGAAGAAATTCGGCTTGTCACCAAAAGCACTCACAAACTTCTACAGATGCACAATCGAGAGCATCCTGTCGGGCTGTATCAGCGCCTGGTACGGCAACTGCTCCGCCCACAACCGTAAGGCTATCCAGAGGGTAGTGAGGTCTGCACAACGCATCACCGGGGGCAAACTACCTGCCCTCCAGGACACCTACAGCATCCGATGTCACAGGAAGGCCAAAAAGATCATCAAGGACAACAACCACCCGAGCCACTGCCTGTTCACCCCGCTATCGTCCAGAAGGCGAGGTCAGTGCAGGTGCATCAAAGCTGGGACTGAGCGACTGAAAAACAGCTTCTATCTCAAGGCCATCCGACTGTTAAATAGCCACCACTAACATTGAGTGGCTGCTGCCAACACACTGACTCAACTCCAGCCACTTTAATAATGGGAATTGATGGGAATTGATGTAAAATATATCACTAGCCACTTTAAACAATGCTACTAAATGTAATGTTTACATACCCTACATTATTTCTCATATGTATACGTATATACTGTACTCTATATCATCTACTGCATCTTTATGTAATACATGTATCACTAGCCACTTTAAACTATGTCACTTTGTTTACATACTCATCTCATATGTATATACTGTACTCGATACCATCTACTGCATCTTGCCTATGCCGCTCTGTACCATCACTCATTCATATATCTTTATGTACATATTCTTTATCCCTTTACACTTATGTGTATAAGGTAGAAGTTTTGGAATTGTTAGCTAGATTACTCATTGGTTATTACTGCATTGTCGGAACTAGAAGCACAAGCATTTCGCTACACTCGCATTAACATCTGCTAACCATGTGTATGTGACAAATACAATTTGATTTGATTTGATTTTTATTTGGTAACTCTTGTCAGTAACTCTTGTCAGTAACTCTTGTCAGTAACTCTTGTCAGTAACTCTTGTCAGTAACTCTTGTCAGTAACTCTTGTCAGTAACTCTTGTCAGTAACTCTTGTCAGTAGCTCTTGTCAGTAGCTCTTGTCAGTAGCTCTTGTCAGTAGCTCTTGTCAGTAGCTCTTGTCAGTAAATGTCAGAACCCTTTCCGTGAAGTCTCAGCTAACCCTGAGTATACACTGGCCTTACAAGCTGCTACATACATACAGGTTTACAAGAGAATAGAAAGACAGACAGTCTAATGATATGGGCAGAGATTACATCAGTGGACGTCCTGAAGATAAATGAACAAACATCAGCTGGACAAAGAAATGGTGGACTGTAAACAAGTGACTAATAATCAATGCAATGGTGGACTGTAAACAAGTGACTAATAATCAATGCAATGCTATCAATCCCTGCACCTACAGTATAAAGGATTGTCCATTTTTTACAGCCACAGAACTAACAAACACAATGTACCACAGCGTTTTGGAATAACAACAGACACGAATGGACTTGGTGTTTACTGAATAACAACAGACACGAATGACTTGGTGTGTACTGAATAACAACAGACACTAATGGACTTGGTGTTTACTGAATAACAACAGACACTAATGGACTTGGTGTTTACTGAATATCAACAGACACTAATGGACTTGGTGTTTACTGAATAACAACAGACACTAATGGACTTGGTGTTTACCGAATAACAACAGACACTAATGGACTTGGTGTTTACTGAATAACAACAGACACTAATGGACTTGGAGGTTCTAAAGTTCAAGTTACTGATAAAACAGATACTATTACCATCAAGGACAAAGCAGCACAAATCAATGCAATCAATTCCATCTAAAAAAGTCAAATCAACTCCAGCTTTAGTTTGTTATTATATAACACCCATTTTTGGACCTGGGACGTTCAAGACAAAGAAAGTGGCAGATTTCATCGCCTTGCAATCACTCGCCTGCACCTGCAGTTAAAAACTCCCAATCTGGTGTCTACAGCCCCAGAGCACACAGAACACATGAAGGTCATATGATGTGTTAAACCAACACTGAGGGGAACTAAGATGGCTGCCGGCCATGTAACTGGGAACAAAGAGCTTATTCACCCAGGCAGCATGTCTCCTCCAGAGCAGGAACACTAGGTCACCGCTGACCTTTACTGCAGATAACAATATATTGGACGAGACACAAATTGCACTCTATTCCCTATATAGTGCACTACTTTAGACCAGAGCCCTATAGAACCCTATTCCCTATATAGTGCACTACTTTAGACCAGCGCCCTATAGAACCCTATTCCCTATATAGTGCACTACTTTAGACCAGAGCCCTATGGAACCCTATTCACTATATAGTGCACTACTTTAGACCAGAGCCCTATAGAACCCTATTCCCTATATAGTGCACTACTTTCGACCAGAGAAGTAGTGACCTGGGCTCATTGGTTGATGGTATTCACATGGAACTGCAGTAGCCTCCCTCCCATTGGCCACAAACTGGTTGAATCAACATTGTTTCTGCAGTAGCCTCCCTCCCATTGGCCACAAACTGGTTGAATCAACATTGTTTCTGCAGTAGCCTCCCTCCCATTGGCCACAAACTGGTTGAATCAACATTGTTTCTGCAATAGCCTCCCTCCCATTGGCCACAAACTGGTTGAATCAACATTGTTTCTGCAGTAGCCTCCCTCCCATTGGCCACAAACTGGTTGAATCAACATTGTTTCTGCAGTAGCCTCCCTCCCATTGGCCACAAACTGGTTGAATCAACATTGTTTCTGCAGTAGCCTCCCTCCCATTGGCCACAAACTGGTTGAATCAGCATTGGTTTTGAAAATACATTGGATTTGAAAAAGTTATCACATTTTATTTTTTAGGGTTGTGGCCGCGTACTCACTCTACAGCCTAAAATACCTGTCTGCCCTGTCCTGCCTCAGACCAGACCTGGCTAGCTTAACACACCTGTCTGCCCTGCCCTGCCTCAGACCAGACCTGGCTAGGTTAACACACCTGTCTGCCCTGCCCTGCCTCAGACCAGATCTGGCTAGCTTAACACACCTGTCTGCCCTGCCTCAGATCAGACCTGGCTAGCTTAACACACCTGTCTGCCCTGCCCTGCCTCAGACCAGACCTGGCTAGCTTAACACACCTGTCTGCCCTGCCTCAGACCAGACCTGGCTAGCTTAACACACCTGTCTGCCCTGCCTCAGACCAGACCTGGCTAGCTTAACACACCTGTCTGCCCTGCCTCAGACCAGACCTGGCTAGCCTAACACACCTGTCTGCCCTGCCTCAGACCAGACCTGGCTAGCCTAACACACCTGGTCCAAAACCCTAGCTGCCTCAGACCAGACCTGGCTAGCCTAACACACCTGTCTGCCCTGCCTCAGACCAGACCTGGCTAGCCTAACACACCTGTCTGCTCTGCCTCAGACCAGACCTGGCTAGCCTAACACACCTGTCTGCCCTGCCCTGCCTCAGACCAGACCTGGCTAGCCTAACACCTGGTCCAAAACCCTAGCTGCCTCAGACCAGACCTGGCTAGCCTAACACCTGGTCCAAAACCCTAGCTGCCTCAGACCAGACCTGGCTCAGACCAGACACACCTGGTCCAAAACCCTAGCTGCCTCAGACCAGACCTGGCTAGGTTAACACACCTGGTCCAAAACCCTAGCTGCCTCAGACCAGACCTGGCTAGCCTAACACCTGGTCCAAAACCCTAGCTGCCTCAGACCAGACCTGGCTAGCCTAACACCTGGTCCAAAACCCTAGCTGCCTCAGACCAGACCTGGCTAGGTTAACACACCTGGTCCAAAACCCTAGCTGCCTCAGACCAGACCTGGCTAGCCTAACACACCTGGTCCAAAACCCTAGCTGCCTCAGACCAGACCTGGCTAGCCTAACACACCTGTCTGCCCTGCCTCAGACCAGACCTGGCTAGCCTAACACCTGGTCCAAAACCCTAGCTGCCTCAGACAGAAGGACACAAGCTGTTCACAGACAGGAGTGAAGCCGTCTCACCAGAAAAAAAAACTGAGAAAGTGGTTCAGAATTCACACCTGTATGAGCAAGGTTAGGAGGTTCCATAAATGGTGTGGCGTTAAGGACAGACTAGACCAGTCTGCCAATAAAATAAATAGTAGCGGCCGTTGTGGTGTTTTAGAGGGACAGTGATATAAGGAGTTGTACCACTCCTGCCTGCCTGCCTGCCTCTCCCTCGCTCCCTCCCTCTCTCTCCCTCTATCTCTCTCTGGCCCTGAAAGTACTTCATTGGACTCTATGCAAACTGGAAACCACATATCCTGAGGCTGCATTCATTGTAGCTGGAGATTTTAACAAGGCTAATCTGAAAACAAGACTCCCTAAATTGTATCAGCATATCGATTGCGCAACCAGAGCTGATAAAACCCTAGATCATTGTTATTCAAACTTCCGCGATGCATATAAGGCCCTCCCCCACCCTCCTTTCGGAAAAGCTGACGACGACTCCATTTTGTTGCTCCCAGCCTAAAACAAGAAGCTCCCATGCTCAGGTCTGTTCAATGCTGGTCCGACCAATCTGATTCCACGCTTCAAGACTGCATTGATCGCGTGGATTGGGATATGTTCCGCATTGCATGAGACAACAACATTGACGAAAACGCTGATTCGGTGAGCGAGTTAATTAGAAAGTGCGTTGAAGATGTCGTTCCCATAGCAACGATTAAAACATTCCCAAACCAGAAACCGTGGATTGATAGCAGCATTCGCGTGAAACTGAAAGCGCGAACCACTGCTTTTAACCAGGGCAAGGTGACCGGAAACATGACCGAATACAAACAGTTTAGCTATTCCCTCAGCAAGGCAATCAAACAAGCAAAGTAGAGTCGCAACTCAACGGCTCAGACACAAGATGTATGTGGCAGGGTCTACAGTCAATCATGGATTATAAAAAGAAAACCAGCCCAGTCACGGACCAGGATGCCTTGCTCCCAGACAGAGTAGCCCGCTTTGAGGACAATACAGTGCCACTGACACGGCCCGCTACAAAAACCTGCAGACTCTCCTTCACTGTAGCCGACGTGAGTAAAACATTTAAACGTGTTAACCCTCGCAAGGCTGCAGGCCCAGACGGCATCCCCATCCGCACCCTCAGAGCATGCGCAGACCAGCTGGCTGGTGTGTTTACGGACATATTCAATCAATCCTTATCCCAGTCTGCTGCTCCCACATGCTTCAAGAGGGCCACCATTGTTCCTGTTCCCAAGAAAGCTAAGGTAACTGAGCTAAACGACTACCGCCCCGTAGCACTCACTTCCGTCATCATGAAGTGCTTTGAGAGACTAGTCAAGGACCATATCACCTCCACCCTACCTGACACCCAAGACCCACTCCAATTTGCTTACCGCCCAAATAGGTCCACAGACGACGCAATGGCAACCACACTGCACACTGCCCTAACCCATCTGGACAAGAGGAATACCTACGTGAGAATGCTGTTCATCGACTACAGCTCAGCATTTAACACCATAGTACCCTCCAAAATCGTCACCAAGCTCGATACCCTGGGTCTCGACCCTGCCCTGTGCAACTGGGTACTGGACTTCCTGACGGGCCGCCCCCAGGTAGTAGGCTTGATTACCAACAATGACGAGACGGCCTACAGGGAGGAGGTGAGGGCCCTCGGAGTGTGGTGTCAGGAAAATAACCTCACACTCAACGTCAACAAAACAAAGGAGATGATTGTGGACTTCAGGAAACAGCAGAGGGAACACCCCCCTATCCACATCGATGGAACAGTAGTGGAGAGGGTAGCAAGTTTTAAGTTCCTCGGCGTATACATCACGGACAAACTGAATTTGTCCACCCACACAGACAGAAACTTCTACAGATGCACAATCGAGAGCATCCTGGCGGGCTGTATCACGGCCTGGTACGGCAGCTGCTCCGCCCACAACCGTAAGGCTCTCCAGAGGGTAGTGAGGTCTGACAACGCATCACTGGGGGAAAACTACCTGCCCTCCAGGACACCTACACCACCCGATGTTACAGGAAGGCCATAAAGAACAACCACCCAAGCCACTGCCTGTTCACCCCGCTATCATCCAGAAGGCGAGGTCAGTACAGGTGCATCAAAGCTGGGACTGACAGACTGAAAAACAGCTTCTATCTCAAGGCCATCAGACTGTTAAATAGCCACCACTAACATTGAGTGGCTGCTGCCAACACACTGACTCAACTCCAGCCACTTTAATAATGGAAATTGATGTAAAATATATCACTAGCCACTTTAAACAATGCCACTTAATATAATGTTTCCATACCCTACATTACTCATCTCATATACTGAACTCTATACCATCTACTGCATCTTGCCATCTTTACGTAATAAATGTATCACTAGCCACTTTAAACTATGCCACTTTTATATGCATCTTGCCTATGCCGTTCTGTACCATCACTCATTCATATCTCTATGTACATATTCTTTATCCCTTTACACTTGTGTGTATAAGACAGTAGTTGTGGAATTGTTAGGTTAGATTACTCGTTGGTTATTACTGCATTGTCGGAACTAGAAGCACAAGCATTTCGCTACACTCGCATTAACATCTGCTAACCATGTGTATGTGACAAATACAATTTGATTTGATTTGATTATAGAGAGGCTACGACTATTAAACTAAACAGAGTCAAAGCCAGGACGGGGAGAGGGAGGGGAGGAGGAGGGAGGAGGAGAGGGGAGGAGGGAGAAGGAGAGGGGAGGAGGGAGAGGGAGGGGAAGAGGAGGGAAGAGGAGAGGGGGGAGGAGGGAGGAGGAGAGGGGAGGAGAAGTTCTGGGAGGAGGGAGAAGGAGAGGGGTCTCATAGACTAGGGCAGGGATCCAAGCAAACACAGGAATGTCGTTGCCATGGGAACAAGGTCTACTCTGAAATTATCCAGTGCACTTTACTACCATCCCCGGGAGCGAAGAGTTTCTCTCTCTCTCTCTCTCGCTCTGACACGCTCTCTCTATTTCTCTCTCTCTCTATCACTATCTCACTAAATGCAATTCAGATGGCTTTATTGGCATGGGAAACATATGTTTACATTGCCAAAGCAAACAAAAAAAACAATTATTGAACTTATAAAGGCTTTAAAACGATAAAGACTTTTCAAATGCTCAGTTATTATCAGTTATGCAGAGTTTTCACTATTTGAATATAGAATAATAGAAATAGTAGCGGAATAAGTAAACAGATGAATATAGTGGAGCAGGTTGAGAGCTTCAAGTTCCTTGGTGTCCACATCACCAACAAACTAACATGGCCCAAACACACCAAGACGGTTGTGTCCACATCACCAACAAACTAACATGGTCCAAACACACCAAGACAGTAGTGTCCACATCACCAACATGGTCCAAACACACCAAGACAGTAGTGTCCACATCACCAACAAACTAACATGGTCCAAACACACCAAGACAGTTGTGTCCACATCACCAACAAACTAACATGGTCCAAACACACCAAGACAGTTGTGTCCACATCACCAACAAACTAACATGGTCCAAGCACACCAAGACAGTTGTGAAGCGGGCACGACAAAACCTATTCCCCCTCAGGAGACTGAATTTGGCATGGGTCCTCAGATCCTCAAAAGGTTATACAGCTGCACCATCGAGAGAATCCTGACTGGTATGGCAACTGCTCGGCCTCCGACCACAAGGCACTTCAGAGGGTAGTGCATACGGCCCAGTACATCACTGAGGCTAAGCTGCCTGCCATCCAGGACCTCTATACCAGGCGGTGTCAGAGGAAGGCACAAAAAATTGTCAAAGACTCCAGCCACCCCAGTCATAGACTGTTCTCTCTGCTACCACACGGCAAGCGGTTCCGGAGCGCCAAGTCTAGGACAAAAATATTTCTCAACGGTATCTACCCCCAAGGCATAAGACTCCTGAACATCTAATCAAATGGCTGCCCTCCCCCTTCTACACTGCTACTCTTTGTTATTATCTATGCACAGTTACTTTAATACCTCTACCTACATGTACATATTACCTCACCGGTGCCCCCGCACATTGACTCTGTACCGGTACCCCCTGTATATAGCCTCCACATTGACTCTGTACCGGTACCCCCTGTATATAGCCCCCACATTGACTCTGTACCGGTACCCCCTGTATATAGCCTCCACATTGACTCTGTACCGTAACACCCTGTATATAGCCTCCACACTGACTCTGTATCGTAACACCCTGTATACAGCCTCCACATTGACTCTGTACCGTAACACCCTGTATATAACCTCCACATTGACTCTGTACCGTAACACCCTGTATATAACCTCCACATTGACTCTGTACCGTAACACCCTGTATATAGCCTCCACATTGACTCTGTACCGGTACTTCCTGTATATAGCCTCCACATTGACTCTGTATCGGTACCCTCTGTATATAGCCTCCACATTGACTCTGTACCGTAACACCCTGTATATAGCCTCCACATTGACTCTGTACCGTAACACCCTGTATATAGCCTCCACATTGACTCTGTACCGTAACACCCTGTATATAACCTCCACATTGACTCTGTACCGTAACACCCTGTATATAGCCTCCACATTGACTCTGTACCGATACTTCCTGTATATAGCCTCCACATTGACTCTGTATCGGTACCCTCTGTATATAGCCTCCACATTGACTCTGTACCGTAACACCCTGTATATAGCCTCCACATTGACTCTGTACCGTAACACCCTGTATATAGCCTCCACATTGACTCTGTACCGTAACACCCTGAATATAGCCTCCACATTGACTCTGTACCGTAACACCCTGTATATAGCCTCCACATTGACTCTGTACCGTAACAACCTGTATATAGCCTCCACATTGACTCTGTACCGTAACACCCTGTATATAGCCTCCACATTGACTCTGTACCGTAACACCCTGTATATAGCCTCCACATTGACTCTGTACCGTAACACTCTGTATATAGCCTCCACATTGACTCTGTACTGGTACCCCCTGTATATAGCCTCCACATTGACTCTGTACCGTAACACCCTGTATATAACCTCCACATTGACTCTGTACCGTAACACCCTGTATATAGCCTCCACATTGACTCTGTACCGGTACCCCCTGTATATAGCCTCCACATTGACTCTGTACCGTAGCACCCTGTATATAGCCTCCACATTGACTCTGTACCGTAACACCCTGTATATAGCCTCCACATTGACTCTGTACTGGTACCCCCTCTATATAGCCTCCACATTGACTCTGTACCGTAACACCCTGTATATAGCCTCCACATTGACTCTGTACCGGTACCCCCTGTATATAGCCTCCACATTGACTCTGTACCGTAACACCCTGTATATAGCCTCCACATTGACTCTGTACTGGTACCCCCTCTATATAGCCTCCACATTGACTCTGTACCGTAACACCCTGTATATAGCCTCCACATTGACTCTGTACCGTAACACCCTGTATATAGCCTCCACATTGACTCTGTACTGGTACCCCCTCTATATAGCCTCCACATTGACTCTGTACCGTAACACCCTGTATATAGCCTCCACATTGACTCTGTACCGGTACCCCCTGTGTATATATCCTCCACATTGACTCTGTACTGTAACACCCTGTATATAGCCTCCACATTGACTCTGTACCGTAACACCCTGTATATAGCCTCCACATTGACTCTGTACCGTAACACCCTGTATATAGCCTCCACATTGACTCTGTACCGTAATACCCTGTATATAGCCTCCACATTGACTCTGTACCGTAATACCCTGTATATAGCCTCCACATTGACTCTGTACCAGTACCCCCTGTATATAGCCTCCACATTGACTCTGTACCGTAACACCCTGTATATAGCCTCCACATTGACTCTGTACCGTAACACCCTGTATATAGCCTCCACATTGACTCTGTACCGTAACACCCTGTATATAGCCTCCACATTGACTCTGTACCGTAACACCCTGTATATAGCCTCCACATTGACTCTCTACCAGTACCCCCATATACATCTCCTTATTTTACTGCTGCTGTTTAATTATTTCTTACACTTATTTTCTATATTTAATTTTGACATTTTTTAGTTAATGCTTATTTTTTTATATTGTTATATTTATATTCTTAAAGCAATGTAGGTTAAGGCTTGTCAGTCAGCATTTCACTGTAAGGTCTACACCTGTTGTATTCGACACATAACATTTGGTTTGATTTGGTTCTAATATTTCACCTCTCTATGTTTTTTATTACTATTTTTACTGCTGCTTTTTAATTATTTGGTTAAGGGCTTGTTTTTATTTATTTTACCTTTATTTAACCAGGTAGGCAAGTTGAGAACACGTTCTCATTTACAATTGCGACCTGGCCAAGATAAAGCAAAGCAGTTCGACAGATACAACGACACAGAGTTACACATGGAGTAAAAAAACATACAGTCAATAATACAGTATAAACAAGTCTATATACAATGTGAGCAAATGAGGTGAGAAGGGAGGTAAAGGCAAAAAAGGCCATGGTGGCAAAGTAAATACAATATAGCAAGTAAAACACTGGAATGGTAGTTTTGCAATGGAAGAATGTGCAAAGTAGAAATAAAAATAATGGGGTGCAAAGGAGCAAAATAAATTAATTAATTAAATACAGTTGGGAAAGAGGTAGTTGTTTGGGCTAAATTATAGGTGGGCTATGTACAGGTGAGTAAGCAAGCATTGTAAGTAAGCATTTCAATATAATCCACACTTGTTCTTTTCGGCGCATGTGACAAATATAATTTTATTTGATTGGTTGTTTTTACAACGTTCTCTCTCCCCATTTCTCCCTCTCTCTCACTCTTTCTCTCACTCCCTCTCTCTCTCACTCTCTCTCACTCCCTCTCCCCCCTCTCTCTCTCACACTACCTCTCTCTCTCTCTCTCTCTCTCTCTCACACACTCCCTCCCTCTCTCTCTCACTCCCTCTCCCCCTCTCTTTCTCACACTACTCTCTCTCTCACTCCCTCTCTCTCTCACTCCCTCTCTCTCTCTCTCACTCCCCTCTCCCCCCTCTCTCTCTCACACTACCTCTCTCTCTCTCTCTCACTCCCTCTCTCTCTCACTCACTCCCTCTCCCCTCTCTCTCACACACTCCCTCTCTCCCTCTTATGAACAGTCCTCCCTTCAGCAGCCTCCTCTGCTCAGTCCCTCATCCACAGAGCTGGATTTTCCTCCAGGCTTCAGGGAGAAGGAGAAGAAAAGAGGAGGAGGGTGAAAGATAGGGAAAGGGGAGAAGGAGAGGGGGAGGGAGAAGGAGAGGGCAGAGGGATAAGGAGAGGGGGGTAGGGAGAAGGAGAGAGGGGTAGGGAGGAGAGGGGAGGAGGGAGAAGGAGAGGAGAGGAGGGAGGAGGAAAGGGGAGAAGGGAGAAAGAGAGGAGTAAGAAGCAGAAGAAAATGGGAGGAGGGAGAAGGAGAGGGGAGGAGGAAAGGGGAGGAGGGAGAAATAGAAGAGTGAGAAGCAGAAGAAAATGGGAGGAGGTAGAAGGAGAGGGGAGGAGGGAGAAGGAGAGGGGAGGTGAAGTTCTGAGTCTCATAGGCTAGGGCAGGGATCCAAGCAAACGCAGGAATGTCGTTGCCACGGGAACAAGGTCTACTCCGAAATTATCCAGTGCTCTTTACTACCATCCCCTGGAGCGAAGAGTTTCTCTCTCTCTCTCTCTCTCTGACACGCTCTCTCTATTTCTCTCTCATTACATTTCTCTCTATTGCTCTCTCTCTCAATTCAATTCAAAGGGGCTTTATTGGCATGGAAAACGTTTACATTGCCAAAGAAAATGGACAAAAAAATAAATAAAATGGGATTATTCAAGTTGTAGTACGAATAGTAGGGGAAGATATGCTAACAGAAAAATATTGATTGTTTTTACAATGTCTTTTCTTCTAGGGGGTAAATATATATTTTATTATATACTTTCCTTAATTAGGTTCCCCTAACCCTAGTTTGAGGTAGCTAATGGACAACAAAACTTCTCTCTCTCTCTCTAAAACACTCTCCTACAGTACAGAACTACAGTACAGCAGACTGTATCATAGTATATAGAACTACAGTATAGCAGACTGTATCATCTAATATAGAACTACAGTATATCAGACTGTATCATCTAATATAGAACTACAGTATAGCAGACTGTATAATCTATTATAGAACTACAGTTTAGCAGACTGTATCATCTATTATAGAACTACAGTATAGCAGACTGTATCAAAGTACATAACTACAGTATAGCAGACTGTATCATCTATTATAGAACTACAGTATAGCAGACTATATCATAGCATATAGAACTACAGTATAGCAGGCTGTATCATCCAATATAGAACTACAGTATAGCAGACTGTATAATCTAATATAGAACTACAGTATAGCAGACTGTATCATCTATTATAGAACTACAGTATAGCAGACTGTATCATATATTATAGACTATAACTACAGTATAGCAGACTGTATCATCTATTATAGAACTACAGTATAGCAGATTGTAGAACTACAGTAGAGCAGACTGTATCATAGTATATAGAACTACAGTATAGCAGACTGTATAGGCTATTATAGAACTAGAGTATAGCAGACTGTCAATCTAAAATAGAACTGTATATTAGACTGTATAATCTATTATAGAACTACAGTTTAGCAGACTGTATCATCTATTATAGAACTACAGTATAGCAGACTGTATCAAAGTACATAACTACAGTATAGCAGACTGTATCATAGTATATGCAACTACAGTATAGCAGATTGTATCATCTAATATAGAATTACAGTACAGCAGACTGTATCATCTAATATAGAACTACAGTATAGCAGACTGTATAGTCTATTATAGAACTACAGTATAGCAGACTGTATCATCTATTATAGAACTACAGTATATTAGACGGTATCATATAATATAGAACTACAGTATAGCAGACTGTATCATAGTATATAGAACTACAGTATAGCAGACTGTATAGTCTTATATAGAACTACAGTATAGCAGACTGTATAGTCTATTATTGAACTACAGTATAGCAGACTATCATCTAATATAGAATTACAGTAGAGCTGACTGTATCATAGTATATAGAACTACAGTATAGCAGACTGTATAGGCTATTATAGAACTACAGTATAGCAGACTGTCAATCTAAAATAGAACTACAGTATATTAGACTGTATCATATAATATAGAACTACAGTATAGCAGAATGTATCAGAGAATATGGAACTACAGTACAGCATACTGTATCATAGTATATAGAACTACAGTATAGCAGACTGTATAGTCTTATATAGAACTACAGTATAGCAGACTGTATCATAGTATATAGAACTACAGTATAGCAGACTGTATAGTCTTATATAGAACTACAGTATAGCAGACTGTATCATCTATTATAGAACTACAGTATAGCAGACTGTATCACAGTATATGCAACTACAGTATAGCAGAATGTATCAGATTATATGGAACTACAGTATAGCAGACTGTATAATATATTATAGAGCTACAGTACAGCAGACTTTATGCTACAAGTCAGGTCAGGTCAGTGGTAGTTCAGTAGATTACAGGCCAGGTCAGTGGTAGTTCAGTAGGCTTCAGGCCAGGTCAGTGGTAGTTCAGTAGGCTTCAGGCCAGGTCAGTGGTAGTTATGCAGGCTTCAGGCCAGGTCAGTGGTAGTTATGTAGGCTAAAGGCCAGGTCAGTGGTAGTTCTGTAGGATACAGGCCAGGTCAGTGGTAGTTATGTAGGCTAAAGGCCAGGTCAGTGGTAGTTCAGTAGGGTTCAGGCCAGGTCAGGTCAGGTCAGTGGTAGTTATGTAGGCTAAAGGCCAGGTCAGTGGTAGTTCAGTAGGGTTCAGGCCAGGTCAGTGGTAGTTCAGTAGGGTTCAGGCCAGGTCAGGTCAGTGGTAGTTCAGTAGGCTACAAGCCAGGTCAGTGGTAGTTATGCAGGCTAAAGGCTAGGTCAGTGGTAGTTCTGTAGAATACAGGCAAGGTCAGTGGTAGTTCTGTAGGCTACAAGCCAGGTCAGTGGTAGTTATGCAGGCTAAAGGCTAGGTCAGTGGTAGTTCTGTAGGATACAGGCCAGGTAAGTGGTAGTTATGTAGGCTAAAGGCCAGGTCAGTGGTAGTTCAGTAGACTACAGGCCAGGTCAGTGGTAGTTCTGTAGGAAACAGGCCAGGTCAGTGGTAGTTCTGTAGACTACAGGCCAGGTCAGTGGTAGTTCTGTAGGAAACAGGCCAGGTCAGTGGTAGTTCTGTAGGAAACAGGCCAGGTCAGTGGTAGTTCTGTAGGAAACAGGCCAGGTCAGTGGTAGTTCTGTAGACTACAGGCCAGGTCAGTGGTAGACCTGTAGGAAACAGGCCAGGCCAGGTCAGTGGTAGACCTGTAGGATACAGGCCAGGTCAGTGTTAGTTATGTATAATACAGACCAGGCCAGTGGTAGTTCTGTAGGAAACAGGCCAGTTCAGGTCAGTGGTAGTTCAATAGGCTACAGGCCAGGCCAGGTCAGTGGTAGTTCTGTAGGAAACAGGCCAGTTCAGGTCAGTGTTAGTTCAGTAGGCTACAGGCCAGGCCAGGTCAGTGGTAGTTCTGTAGGATACAGGCCAGGTCAGTGCTAGTTATGTAGGAAACAGGCCAGGCCAGGTCAGTGGTAGTTCTGTAGGAAACAGGCCAGTTCAGGTCAGTGGTAGTTCAGTAGGCTACAGGCCAGGCCAGGTCAGTGGTAGTTCTGTAGGAAACAGGCCAGTTCAGGTCAGTGGTAGTTCAGTAGGCTACAGGCCAGGCCAGGTCAGTGGTAGTTCAGTAGGCTACAGGCCAGGCCAGGTCAGTGGTAGTTCTGTAGGAAACAGGCCAGTTCAGGTCAGTGGTAGTTCAGTAGGCTACAGGCCAGGCCAGGTCAGTGGTAGTTCTGTAGGATACAGGCCATGCCAGGTCAGTGGTAGTTATGTAGGATACAGGCCAGGCCAGGTCTGTAGGATACAGGTCAGTGGTAGTTCTGGTGTCTTTGACTATTTTTAGAGCCTTCCTCTGACACCGCCTGGTATAGAGGTCTTGGAGCCATGCTACTCTCCACTGGGTAGCCTGGAGCCATGCTACTCTCTACTGGACAGCCTGGAGCCATGTTAATCTCCACTGGACAGCCTGGAGCAACACTTCTCTCCACTGGGCAGCCTGGAGCCATGTTACTCTCCACTGGACAGCCTGGAGCCATGTCACTCTCCACTGGACAGCCTGGAGCCATGTTACTCTCCACTGGACAGCCTGGAGCCATGTTTCTCTCTACTGGGCAGCCTGGAGCCATGTTACTCTCTACTGGGCAGCCTGGAGTCATGTTACTCTCCACTGGGCAGCCTGGAGCCATGTTACTCTCTACTGGACAGCCTGGAGCCATGTTACTCTCTACTGGACAGCCTGGAGCCATGTTACTCTCTACTGGGCAGCCTGGAGTCATGTTACTCTCCACTGGGCAGCCTGGAGCCATGTTACTCTCCACTGGGCAGCCTGGAGCAACACTTCTCTCCACTGGGCAGCCTGGAACAACACTTCTAGCAGTCATAAACCTACCAGAGGACTGTCTAGACTACATTACTGCTGTTATAACATGTAGCAGTCATAGACCTACCAGAGGACTGTCTAGACTACATTACTGCTGTCCTAGCATGTAGCAGTCATATACCTACCAGAGGACTGTCTAGACTACATTACTGCTGTCCTAACATGTAGCAGTCATAGACCTACTGCCTTAAACACTTTAACAGCAGGCAGGCAGACTGACACAGCATGTCCCCCAAACAGAACAGAAGAGGTCTCTCTCTCTCTCTCTGAGGATTACAGTATAATGTGAGTTCTTGTCTCTTCTACAGAGGATAGTGAATATGGCCCAGTACATCACTGGGACCTCTATACCAGGCGGTGTCAGACTCCAGCCACCTAAGTCATAGACAGTTATTTTTGCTACCGCATAGGCTCCTGAACAGCTTCTACCACCAAGCCATTGACTACTGAACAGTTCATCTGGATACCAGACTATTTACACTGACCACAATATTAGTTTAGATTTTATTTTTCTGCACTGACTCTACGCACACACACACACACACACACACACACACACATCTTCACGCCACACACACACACTCACACATTGATGCCACACACACACACGCATATTGATGCCACACACACACACATCTTGGCGCCACACACTCACACACTCACACACACACACACACACTTGTTATACACTACATGGCCAAATGAGTGGATTTGACTATTTCAGCCACACCCGTTGCTGACAGGTGTATAAAGTCGAGCACACCACCATGCAATCTCCATAGACAAACATTGTCAGTAGAATGGCCGTACAGTTTTTTACAATCACTTTGGTACTAATTTCAGAACCTTGTGTTCATTTTTCAAAACGGTTGTCTCTTGTAACAAAACATTACATCGTGCATTCAAATCTTTAAAGAAACCTTGCAGAATCATTGGTTCAAATAACTCATTAATCATGACATTTTTTTTTCTTCATTTAACTGGGCAAGTCAGTTAAGAACAAACTCTTATTTTCAATGACGGCCTAGGAACAGTGGGTTAACTGCCTGTTCAGGGGCAGAACAACAGATTTTTACCTTGTCAGCTCAGGGGATTTGAACTTGCAACCTTCCGGTTACTAGTCCAATGCTCTAAACACTAGGATACCATGTCGCCCCAGGTTTAGATCACCCACACACAAGATACCGATAGTT
Source organism: Oncorhynchus tshawytscha (assembly GCF_018296145.1). NCBI lineage: Eukaryota > Metazoa > Chordata > Actinopteri > Salmoniformes > Salmonidae > Oncorhynchus > Oncorhynchus tshawytscha. The sequence goes on along the minus strand of NC_056437.1, from coordinate 1,758,256 downwards.
TTACTGTGTCATTGTTCATACAATCATTAAATATTGTAGTACAAAATATGTGATACATGTTTCATTATGCTACTACACGTAAATACATCACTGTAAAAGGACTAGTAGAGAGAATACTACAGACACAGTGGAATCATTGAACACAATATGACATTTATTGATGAAATACAATAAAATCACAACGTAGGTTTCTTTGAATCAAAGCAAAAATAATTCGCTACAATAAAGAAGAAAAAAACTACCGTAAAACATCAACTGCAGTGTTCCTCTCCTGGCTTACTGTAAAACATCACTGCAGTGTTCCTCTCCTGGCTTACTGTAAAACATCACTGCAGTGTTCCTCTCCTGGCTTACTGTAAAACATCACTGCAGTGTTCCTCTCCTGGCTTACTGTAAAACATCACTGCAGTGTTCCTCACCTGGCTTACTGTAAAAAGCCAAACAAAATATTGATTACTGTACTTCTATATGTACTTCTATATTTCCATCAACCCTGTCTTGTGGATTTGGCCACAGGTTCTCATCCACATCACAATGGATGTTTTCATTGGCCAAACATCTTGGGAAGAATCTTCGGTCGAATCCAGGCCTGACACTGGTCTGCCGTGATGTCATTGCATGCGTCATCCATGGCCTGGAGTGTGTGCCCCCCCCAACCCCTCTTTTACGCTGCTGCTGCTACTCTCTGTTTATCTTATATGCACAGTCACTTTAACTATACATTCATGTACATACTACCTCAATTGGCCCAACCAACCTGCACATTGGCTAACCGGGCTATCTGCATCGTGTCCCACCACCCACCAACCCCTCTTTTACGTTACTGCTACTCTCTGTTCATCATATATGCATAGTCACTTTAACCCAATCTACATGTACATACTACCTCAATCAGCCTGACTGAACAGTGTCTGTATGTAGCCTCGCTACTGTATAGAGCCTCTCTACTGTATTTAGCCTCGCTACTGTATAGAGCCTCTCTACTGTATATAGTCTGTCTTTTTACTGTTGTTTTATTTCTTTACTTACCTATTGTTCACCTAATACATTTTTTGCACTATTGGTTAGAGCCTGTAACGATACCTACATGTACATACTACCTCAATCAGCCTGACTAACCGGTGTCTGTATAAAGTCTTGCTACTCTTTTTTCAAATGTCTTTCTACTGTTGTTTTATTTCTTTAGACAGACAGACAGACAGACAGACAGACAGACAGACAGACAGACAGACAGACAGACAGACAGACAGACAGACAGACAGACAGACCTTTTTTCCGCACCATTGGTTAGAGCCTGTAAGTAAGCATTTCACTCTGAGGTCTACACCACCTGTTGTATTTGGCGCACGTGACAAATAAACTTTGATTTGATTTGAGAAGAGCGGCTTGTTCGTGAGGGCGCCTATCATATACCTTCCACCACCATGGGGAGAACAATTCCTCAATCGGGTTAAGGAAAGGAGAGTATTGGGGTAAGTACAGGGTGGTAAATTGTGGATGGGCCTGAAACCATGCTTGCACCATTTGAGCATGGTGGAACCTGACAATATCCCACACAATGACATAGGTCTGTAGAGCTGAAGGTATGACCTGATTTAGCCCATCAAGGCAGGTTACATTCGAACAGCGAATCATGTGGCTGCCTGCAACTCAATATATAGAGTATATAGAGTAGAGCTTTAGATGTTGTTCGACCTAACATTAGAACGGGCAAGATGAGTAATCTAAGAAACTTTGACCGTGGTATGATTGTTGATGCCACACATGGTGATTCCAGCATCTCAGAAACAGCTGCCCTCCTGGGATCTTTACGCACTACAATCTCTAGAGTTGACAGAGAATGGTGCGATAAACAAAACACATTCAGTGAGCGGCAGTTCTGTGGGCAAAAACACCTTGTTAATGAGAAAGGTCAGAGGAGAATGTCCAGACTCATTCAAGCTGACAGAAAGGCCACAAATGCTCAAATAACAGCTGTTTAAAACAGTGGTGTGCAGAAGGGCATCTCTTAACGTACAGCACCGTGAATAATTCAGGCTGTTGTGGAGGCAAAAGGGGGTCCTACCCAGTACTAGATAGGTGTACCGAATAAATAATAATTAAGCAATGATATCAGGCCACTCTTGGCCATGATTACAGACACCTATGTCTTTTGACACTACATAAACAAGTCATCCCGCAGTGTTTGTGATTATACCCTGATGAAGACAGCTTGGCTGTCGAAACGTTGGTAATTACATTTTTGCATCTGAGCTCCTAGAGTGTGCGGCTCTCTTTTATTTTCAAACCATAGAAACAGTGTCTGATAAAGAATGATGATGAAACATTACATCCATAGATAATGTCGTCCAATTGGTTCATGTCCCCCGGTAATTAGTGTCAACGGATCTCGTTATCCTGAAACTTTCATGATCTAAACATGGAATATTGTTTGTCAGTTTCCATAAAACTATACATTAAGAGTAATGCAACAGTTACTTATCAATTTGAGCAGTTGTATCAATTGATAGTTAGATCATTGTAATGAAATTAATAGTCATCTCAGATGTAATGTGTGAATTGCATTTTGAAATGGTAATACTTTGATGTTATGTTGTGTCATTTTGAACAGGTGATTTTTAAACTGTAAGTCAGGCCATTCTACTGCCAATGATTGTCTATGGAGATTGCATGGCGGTGTGCTCGACTTTATACACCTGTCAGCAACGGGTGTGGCTGAAATAGTCAAATCCACTCATTTGGCCATGTAGTGTGAACAAATGATCTTAGTTTATGTGTATTGTATCCAAACAATTGGAAAAAAAAGTGTTAGTTTTGAAAAATGTTAATTTTGATCATTAGTTTTGAGTTTGTCTAGAGTGTCTAGAGTTTTTTAAAAGTACATCAAGGTTCCAAAATTAGTTCCAAAGTGATTGTAAAAAACTTAGAGAGTTCAGCACTGTCCTAGGATGCCACCTTGCCAACAAGTCAGTTCATCAAATGTGTCCTGCTAGAGCTGCCTAGGTCAACTGTAAGTGGTGTTATTGTGAAGTGGAAACGTTTAGAAGCAACAACGGCTCAGCCGCAAAGTGGTAGGCCACACCAGCTCACAGAACGGGACCGCAGAGTGCTTTCTAGGGAGTTTTTCCTAGCCACCGTGCTTCTACACCTGCATTGCTTGGTATTCGGGGTTTTAGGCTGGGTTTCTGTACAGCACTTTTGGATATCAGCTGGCTTTATAAATACATTTGATTGATTGCTAAAGTGATAGGTCACACCAGCTCACAGAACGGGACCACAGAGTACTGAGGTGGTAGGTCACACCAGCTCACAGAACGGGACCACAGAGTACTGAAGTGATAGGTCACACCAGCTCACAGAACGGGACCACAGAGTACTGAAGTGATAGGTCACACCAGCTCACAGAACGGGACCACAGGGTACTGAAGTGGTAGGTCACACCAGCTCACAGAACGGGACCACAGAGTACTGAAGTGATAGGTCACACCAGCTCACAGAACGGGACCACAGAGTACTGAAGTGATAGGTCACACCAGCTCACAGAACTGGACCGCAGAGTACTGATGTGATAGGTCACACCAGCTCACAGAACGGGACCACAGAGTACTGAAGTGATAGGGCACACCAGCTCACAGAACGGGACCACAGAGTACTGAAGTGATAGGTCACACCAGCTCACAGAACGGGACCACAGAGTACTGAGGTGGTAGGTCACACCAGCTCACAGAACTGGACCGCAGAGTACTGAAGTGATAGGTCACACCAGCTCACAGAACGGGACCACAGAGTACCGAAGCGTGTAGCCTCTGGAAGCAACGTAAGCACAAAAACTGTTCGTCAAGAGCTTCATCAAACAGGTTTTCCATGGCGAGAAGCTGCACACAAGCCAAAGATCACCATGCGTAATGCCAAGCGCCGGCTAGAGTGGTACACAAGCCAAAGATCACTGTGCGTAATGCCAAGCGTCGGCTGGAGTGGTACACAAGCCAAAGATCACCATGCGTAATGCCAAGCGTCAGCTGGAGTGGTGTAAAGGTCACCTCCATTGAACCATGTTTTTCATGGTTCAGGCCCCTTAGTTCCAGTGAAGGGAAATCTTAACGCTACAGCATACAATGACATTCTAGATGATTCTGTGCTTCCAACTTTGTGGCAACAGTTTGGGGAATACCCTTTCCTGTTTCAGCATGACAATGCCTCCGTGCACAAAGCGAGGTCCATACAGAAATGGTTTGTTGATATCAGTGTGGAGGAACTTGACTGGCCTGCACAGAGCCCTGACCTCAACCCCATCGAACAACTTTGGGATGAATTGGAATGCTGACCAAGAGTCAGGCCTAATCGCCCAACATAGGTACCCAACCTCACTAATGCTCTTGTGGCTGAATGGAAGCAAGTCCTCACATCAATGTTCCAACATCTAATGGAAAGCCTTCCCAGAAGAGTGGAGGCTGTTATAGCAGCAGTCTTCCAACATCTAGTGGAAAGCCTTCCCAGAAGATTGGAGGCTGTTATAGCAGCAATGTTCCAACCTCTAGTGGAAAGCCTTCCCAGAAGAGTGGAGGCTGTTATAGCAGCAAAGGGGGGGACCATCTCCATATTAATGCCCATGATTTTGGAATAAGACGTTTGATGAGCAGGTGTCCACATACTTTTCACATACATGAAATGTATATATAGACACTTTTACTCATACACTCATGTACATACTGTATTACCTCAACTATCTCAACTACCTGGTACCTCTGAACATTGACTCAGTACTCCCTGTATATAGCCATGCTACTACCTGGTACCTCTGAACATTGACTCAGTACTCCCTGTATATAGCCATGCTACTACCTGGTACCCCTGCACATTGACACAGTACTCCCTGTATATAGCCATGCTACTACCTGGTACCCCTGCACGTTGACTCAGTACTCCCTGTATATAGCCATGCTACTACCTGGTACCTCTGCACATTGACTCAGTACTCATTGTATATAGCCATGCTACTACCTGGTACCTCTGCACATTGACTCAGTACTCCCTGTATATAGCCATGCTACTACCTGGTACCTCTGCACATTGACTCAGTACTCCCTGTATATAGCCATGCTACTACCTGGTACCTCTGCACATTGACTCAGTACTCCCTGTATATAGCCATGCTACTACCTGGTACCTCTGCACATTGACTGTCCTGTGTGAATCTAAGTGTGCGTTCTCTAATTCTCTCCTCCTCTCTTTCTTTCTCTCTCTCGGAGGACCTGAGCCCTAGGACCAGGCCCCAGGACTACCTGACATGATGACTCCTTGCTGTCCCCAGTCCACCTGGCCATGCTGCTGTTCCAGTTTCAACTGACCTGAGCCCTAGGACCATGCCCCAGGACTACCTGACATGATGACTCCTTGCTGTCCCCAGTCCACCTGGCCATGCTGCTGCTCCAGTTTCAACTGTTCTGCCTTATTATTATTCGACCATGCTGGTCATTTATGAACATTTGAACATCTTGGCCATGTTCTGTTATAATCTCCACCCGGCACAGCCAGAAGAGGACTGGCCACCCCACATAGCCTGGTTCCTCTCTAGGTTTCTTCCTAGGTTTTGGCCTTTCTAGGGAGTTTTTCCTAGCCACCGTGCTTCTACACCTGCATTGCTTGCTGTTTGGGGTTTTAGGCTGGGTTTCTGTACAGCACTTTGAGATATCAGCTGATGTACGAAGGGCTATATAAATAAATTTGATTTGATTTGATTGACTCAGTACTCCCTGTATATAGCCATGCTACTACCTGGTACCTCTGCACATTGACTCAGTACTCCCTGTATATAGCCATGCTACTACCTGGTACCTCTGCACATTGACTCAGTACTCCCTGTATATAGCCATGCTACTACCTGGTACCTCTGCACATTGACTCAGTACTCCCTGTATATTTTTATTTTATTTCACCTTTATTTAACCAGGTAGGCTAGTTGAGAACAAGTTCTCATTTACAACTGTGACCTGGCCAAGATAAAGCATAGCAGTGTGAACAGACAACAACACAGAGTTACACATGGAGTAAACAATTAACAAGTCAATAACACAGTAGGAAAAGGGAGTCTATTTACATTGTGTGCATAAGGCATGAGGAGGTAGGCGAATGATTACAATTTAACACTAGAGTGATACATGATCAGATGGTCATGTGCAGGTAGAGATACTGGTGTGCAAAAGAGCAGAAAAGTAAATAAATAAAAACAGTATGGGGATGAGGTAGGTAAATTGGGTGGGCTATATACCGATGGACTATGTACAGCTGCAGCGATCGGTTAGCTGCTCAGATAGCAGATGTTTAAAGTTGGTGAGGGAGATAAAAGTCTCCAACTTCAGAGATTTTTGCAATTCGTTCCAGTCACAGGCAGCAGAGAACTGGAAGGCGGCCAAATGAGGTGTTGGCTTTCGGGATGATCAGTGAGATACACCTGCTGGAGCGCGTGCTACGGGTGGGTGTTGCCATCGTGACCAGTGAACTGAGATAAGGCGGAGCTTTACCTAGCATGGACTTGTAGATGACCTGGAGCCAGTGGGTCTGGCGACGAATATGTAGCGAGGGCCAACCGACTAGAGCATACAGGTCGCAGTGGTGGGTGGTATAAGGGGCTTTAGTAACAAAACGGATGGCACTGTGATAAACTGCATCCAGTTTGCTGAGTAGAGTGTTGGAAGCCATTTTGTAGATGACATCGCCGAAGTCGAGGATCGGTAGGATAGTCAGTTTTACTAGGATAAGTTTGGTGGCGTGAGTGAAGGAGGCTTTGTTGCGAAACAGAAAGACGATTCTAGATTTGATTTTGAATTGGAGATGTTTGATATGAGTCTGGAAGGAGAGTTTACAGTCTAGCCAGACACCTAGGTACTTATAGATGTCCACTTATTCTAGGTCGGGACTGTCCAGGGTGGTGATGCTAGCCTCGTTATTGTTATTATTGTGTTACTATTTGTGTGTTTTTTTGTTGATGTTTGGAATAGGTTCGTAAGTAAGCATTCCACTGAAAAGTCTACACCTGTTGTATTCGGTGCTTGTGACAAATACAATTTGATTTGATCTTACTAGTCCTCATTACCAGCGTTCTCCCCAGACTCTCTCTGCTCCCAAAGGGCCTGCTTGTTGCATTGGAGACACCTGCGTCTGTGATCTAGGAGGAATTCAGCTGTCTGGAACTCCCAGAGCGTTCTCTTTGATCCAATCAAGGCTTTTTTATCTCTGTGTTGGATAAGACTCAAACACACGGGGAGAGAGAGAGAACAACAGAAGTTTTCCCCCCCATGTGCTCTCCCCAGGAAAAACAAGTAACGTAATATGTATTTCAGACAGAGTAGCTCTATCTAGTGAAGCATGGTGTGTCAGAGCTGAGGGTAGCTGGCTAGTGTTAATCTAGTGAAGCATGGTATGTCAGAGCTGGGGGTAGCTGGCTAGTGTTAATCTAGTGAAGCATGGTGTGTCAGAGCTGAGGGTAGCTGGCTAGTGTTAATCTAGTGAAGCATGGTGTGTCAGAGCTAGGGGTAGCTGGCTAGTGTTAATCTAGTGAAGCATGGTGTGTCAGAGCTGAGGGTAGCTGGCTAGTGTTAATCTAGTGAAGCATGGTGTGTCAGAGCTGGGGGTAGCTGGCTAGTGTTAATCTGGGGTAGCTGGCTAGTGTTAATCTAGTGAACCATGGTGTGTCAGAGCTGAGGGTAGCTGGCTAGTGTTAATCTAGTGAAGCATGGTGTGTCAGAGCTGGGGGTAGCTGGCTAGTGTTAATCTGGGGTAGCTGGCTAGTGTTAATCTAGTGAAGCATGGTGTGTCAGAGCTGAGGGTAGCTGGCTAGTGTTAATCTAGTGAAGCATGGTGTGTCAGAGCTGAGGGTAGCTGGCTAGTGTTAATCTAGTGAAGCATGGTGTGTCAGAGCTGAGGGTAGCTGGCTAGTGTTAATCTAGTGAAGCATGGTGTGTCAGAGCTGAGGGTAGCTGGCTAGTGTTAATCTAGTGAAGCATGGTGTGTCAGAGCTGAGGGTAGCTGGCTAGTGTTAATCTGGTGAAGCATGGTGTGTCAGAGCTGGGGGTAGCTGGCTAGTGTTAATCTAGTGAAGCATGGTGTGTCAGAGCTGAGGGTAGCTGGCTAGTGTTAATCTAGTGAAGCATGGTGTGTCAGAGCTGAGGGTAGCTGGCTAGTGTTAATCTGGGGTAGCTGGCTAGTGTTAATCTAGTGAAGCATGGTTTGTCAGAGCTGAGGGTAGCTGGCTAGTGTTAATCTGGGGTAGCTGGCTAGTGTTAATCTAGTGAAGCATGGTGTGTCAGAGCTGAGGGTAGCTGGCTAGTGTTAATCTAGTGAAGCATGGTGTGTCAGAGCTGGGGGTAGCTGGCTAGTGTTAATCTAGTGAAGCATGGTGTGTCAGAGCTGAGGGTAGCTGGCTAGTGTTAATCTAGTGAAGCATGGTGTGTCAGAGCTGGGGGTAGCTGGCTAGTGTTAATCTAGTGAAGCATGGTGTGTCAGAGCTGGGGTAGCTGGCTAGTGTTAATCTAGTGAAGCATGGTGTGTCAGAGCTGAGGGTAGCTGGCTAGTGTTAATCTAGTGAAGCATGGTGTGTCAGAGCTGAGGTTAGCTGGCTAGTGTTAATCTAGTGAAGCATGGTGTGGCAGAGCTGAGGGTAGCTGGCTAGTGTTAATCTAGTGAAGCATGGTGTGTCAGAGCTGAGGGTAGCTGGCTAGTGTTAATCTAGTGAAGCATGGTGTGTCAGAGCTGGGGGTAGCTGGCTAGTGTTAATCTAGTGAAGCATGGTGTGTCAGAGCTGGGGGTAGCTGGCTAGTGTTAATCTAGTGAAGCATGGTGTGTCAGAGCTGAGGGTAGCTGGCTAGTGTTAATCTAGTGAAGCATGGTGTGTCAGAGCTGAGGGTAGCTGGCTAGTGTTAATCTAGTGAAGCATGGTATGTCAGAGCTGAGGGTAGCTGGCTAGTGTTAATCTGGGGTAGCTGGCTAGTGTTAATCTAGTGAAGCATGGTGTGTCAGAGCTGAGGGTAGCTGGCTAGTGTCCATCTGGTGAAGCATGGTGTGTCAGAGCTGGGGGTAGCTGGCTAGTGTTAATCTAGTGAAGCATGGTGTGTCAGAGCTGAGGGTAGCTGGCTAGTGTTAATCTAGTGAAGCATAGTGTGTCAGAGCTGGGGGTAGCTGGCTAGTGTTAATCTAGTGAAGCATGGTGTGTCAGAGCTGAGGGTAGCTGGCTAGTGTTAATCTAGTGAAGCATGGTGTGTCAGAGCTGAGGGTAGCTGGCTAGTGTTAAGCTGGCTAGTGAAGCATGGTGTGTTTCAGAGCTGAGGGTAGCTGGCTAGTGTTAATCTGGGGTAGCTGGCTAGTGTTAATCTGGGGTAGCTGGCTAGTGTTAATCTAGTGAACCATGGTGTTTCAGAGCTGAGGGTAGCTGGCTAGTGTTAATCTAGTGAAGCATGGTGTGTCAGAGCTGGGGGTAGCTGGCTAGTGTTAATCTAGTGAAGCATGGTGTGTCAGAGCTGAGGGTAGCTGGCTAGTGTTAATCTAGTGAAGCATGGTGTGTCAGAGCTGAGGGTAGCTGGCTAGTGTTAATCGAGTGAAGCATGGTGTGTCAGAGCTGAGGGTAGCTGGCTAGTGTTAATCTAGTGAAGCATGGTGTGTCAGAGCTGGGGGTAGCTGGCTAGTGTTAATCTGGGGTAGCTGGCTAGTGTTAATCTGGGGTAGCTGGCTAGTGTTAATCTAGTGAAGCATGGTGTGTCAGAGCTGAGGGTAGCTGGCAAGTGTTAATCTAGTGAAGCATGGTGTGTCAGAGCTGAGGGTAGCTGGCTAGTGTTAATCTAGTGAAGCATGGTGTGTCAGAGCTGAGGGTAGCTGGCTAGTGTTAATCTAGTGAAGCATGGTGTGTCAGAGCTGAGGGTAGCTGGCTAGTGTTAATCTAGTGAAGCATGGTGTGTCAGAGCTGAGGGTAGCTGGCTAGTGTTAATCTAGTGAAGCATGGTGTGTCAGAGCTGAGGGTAGCTGGCTAGTGTTAATCTAGTGAAGCATGGTGTGTCAGAGCTGAGGGTAGCTGGCTAGTGTTAATCTAGTGAAGCATGGTGTGTCAGAGCTGAGGGTAGCTGGCTAGTGTTAATCTAGTGAAGCATGGTGTGGCAGAGCTGAGGGTAGCTGGCTAGTGTTAATCTAGTGAAGCATGGTGTGTCAGAGCTGAGGGTAGCTGGCTAGTGTTACTATGTGGAGTACAGCAGGTTTCTAGCAGGTAGTCAGTTATTGGGTCATAATATTAAGTACATAGACCAACACTGCCCTGGGTCATAGTATTGAGTATTAACCTCATTGGATCCTAAACCTTTGTCAGCTTTACAAGACCTGGCCGCTCACCTTTATTCAAATGAATTACAACTTTAATTAGGAGGAATCCATGTACAGACTTAGTGTTAAAGAGATGTTCTGGGCCGTGAAAACAACTTTATTAAAGGGATGTTCTGGGCCGTGAAAACAACATTATTAAAGAGATGTTCTGGGCCGTGAAAACAACATTATTAAAGAGATGTTCTGGGCCATAAAAACAACTTTATTAAAGAGATGTTCTGGGCCATAAAAACAACTTTATTAAAGAGATGTTCTGGGCCGTGAAAACAATTTTATTAAAGAGAAATTCTGGGCCATGAAAACAACTGGCAGACTTTTAAAGGCACAGCACCTTGGGGTGCAACTGAGTGAGCTGAAGGGTGTTTGAATGATTATTAGACATCAATTATGGTCAGTTACTGTACAGTCTTATTTAACATCGACTGGTCATATTTTATAATGAGCTGATATGGAGAACATGACAGCAGAAGAGTCCAGTTTGCTCCCCTCACTGCAAGGAAAGGCATATTGCATCTACTAATATGGACGTGATAGAACTGGTTCTGTACCAGAGTCCAACACCTGTATGCCAACACACAGCAGTGTTCTATATATTGGACCGTTGCTTTCATACTTTTCCAATTCTTAACGGAGCTCAAGCAATTTCTCCAACTGTCTTGTCAACACAGTCAAATGAATAGAGAACAGAGTTGGGAATTGTGGGGAGGGGCACGTTCAGGCTGAGCATCCCCCCGTTGATGGTGGTCTCAGAACAACGTAGCAATAGGACGCTGAACTATCGCATCCTAGCGTCTGTAGATTATGATTTACGCTCCAACAAATAGGATGTGATTCAGCTGCTTGTGTTTTCTAGGAAGTGACAAGAGCTGCTTGTGTTCTCTAGGAAGTGACAAGAGCTGCTTGTGTTCTCTAGGAAGTGACAAGAGCTGCTTGTGTTCTCTAGGAAGTGACAAGAGCTGCTTGTGTTCTCTAGGAAGTGACAAGAGCTGCTTGTGTTCTCTAGGAAGTGACAAGAGCTGCTTGTGTTCTCTAGGAAGTGACAAGAGCTGCTTGTGTTCTCTAGGAAGTGACAAGAGCTGCTTGTGTTCTCTAGGAAGTGACAAGAGCTGCTTGTGTTCTCTAGGAAGTGACAAGAGCTGCTTGTGTTCTCTAGGAAGTGACAAGAGCTGCTTGTGTTCTCTAGCTGCTTGTGTTCTCTAGGAAGTGACAAGAGCTGCTTGTGTTCTCTAGGAAGTGACAAGAGCTGCTTGTGTTCTCTAGGAAGTGACAAGAGCTGCTTGTGTTCTCTAGGAAGTGACAAGAGCTGCTTGTGTTCTCTAGTGACAAGAGCTGCTTGTGTTCTCTGACAAGAGCTGCTTGTGTTCTCTAGAAGGAAGTGACAAGAGCTGCTTGTGTTTTCTAGGAAGTGACAAGAGCTGCTTGTGTTCTCTAGGAAGTGACAAGAGCTGCTTGTGTTCTCTAGGAAGTGACAAGAGCTGCTTGTGTTCTCTAGGAAGTGACAAGAGCTGCTTGTGTTCTCTAGGAAGTCACACAGCCAAAGGAGGAGAGGTCAAGAGGAAAGGCATTCACAACAATAACAGCCTAACAGACAGATCCACTTGAAGACATGGGTAAATAACTAAACACAGTATTAAGATACAATGCATGTTGAAACTGGAGAGGAGAAGGATAGAGGAGAACCAAACCAGAGACTGGATAGAGGAGGGCCAAACCAGAGACTGGACAGAGGAGAGCCAAACCAGAGACTGGACAGAGGAGAACCAAACCAGAGACTGGACAGAGGAGAACCAAACCAGAGACTGGACAGAGGAGGGCCAAACCAGAGACTGGATAGAGGAGGGCCAAACCAGAGACTGGATAGAGGAGAACCAAACCAGAGACTGGATAGAGGAGGGCCAAACCAGAGACTGGACAGAGGAGAGCCAAACCAGAGACTGGATAGCCAAACCAGAGACTGGACAGAGGAACCAAACCAGAGACTGGACAGAGGAGAGCCAAACCAGAGACTGGACAGAGGAGGGCCAAACCAGAGACTGGATAGCCAAACCAGAGACTGGAGAACCAAACCAGAGACTGGATAGAGGAGGGCCAAACCAGAGACTGGACAGAGGAGAGCCAAACCAGAGACTGGATAGAGGAGAACCAAACCAGAGACTGGACAGAGGAGAACCAAACCAGAGACTGGATAGAGGAGGGCCAAACCAGAGACTGGACAGAGGAGAGCCAAACCAGAGACTGGACAGAGGAGAACCAAACCAGAGACTGGATAGAGGAGGGCCAAACCAGAGACTGGACAGATGAGAGCCAAACCAGAGACTGGACAGATGAGAGCCAAACCAGAGACTGGACAGAGACTGGACAGAGAGCCAAACCAGAGACTGGACAGAGGAGAGCCAAACCAGAGACTGGACAGAGGAGAGCCAAACCAGAGAGCCAAACCAGAGACTGGACAGAGGAGAGCCAAACCAGAGACTGGACAGAGGAGAGCCAAACCAGAGACTGGACAGAGGAGAGCCAAACCAGAGACTGGACAGAGGAGAGCCAAACCAGAGACTGGACAGAGGAGGGCCAAACCAGAGACTGGACAGAGGAGAGCCAAACCAGAGACTGGACAGAGGAGAGCCAAACCAGAGACTGGACAGAGGAGACTGGGAGGGCCAAACCAGAGACTGGACAGAGGAGAGCCAAACCAGAGACTGGACAGAGGAGAGCCAAACCAGAGACCGGACAGAGGAGAGCCAAACCAGAGACTGGATAGTGGAGGGCCAAACCAGAGAGACTGGATAGTGGAGGGCCAAACCAGAGACTGGATAGTGGAGAGCCAAACCAGAGACTGGACAGAGGAGAGCCAAACCAGAGACTGGACAGAGGAGAGCCAAACCAGAGACTGGACAGAGGAGAGCCAAACCAGAGACTGGACAGAGGAGAGCCAAACCAGAGACTGGACAGAGGAGAGCCAAACCAGAGACTGGACAGAGGAGGGCCAAACCAGAGACTGGCCAAACCAGAGACTGGCCCATCACCAGAGGAGAGCCAAACCAGAGACTGGACAGAGGAGAGCCAAACCAGAGACTGGACAGAGGAGAGCCAAACCAGAGACTGGATAGAGGAGAGCCAAACCAGAGACTGGACGTCTTATCAGATGAAAGCGTGGGTGACACACATGCGCATGCATGCGCGAGCACACACACACACAATGCACACCAGCACGCTTCTCCTTAAGCAAACATCCTGGCTTCATCATGATATAGCAGCTTCAGTACTGAGTACAGTTTGTGCTTGGTTGACCACAGTACAGGGCGTATGATGCATGTCTAACTACCTGCCCATCTCCACGGTACAGGGCAGATGATGCATGTCTAACTACCTGCCCATCTCCACAGTACAGGGCAGATGATGCATGTCCAACTACCTGCCCATCACCACAGTACAGGGCAGATGATGCATGTCCAACTACCTGCCCATCACCACGGTACAGGGCAGATGATGCATGTCCAACTACCTGCCCATCACCACGGTACAGGCCATATGATGCATGTCCAACTACCTGCCCATCACCACGGTACAGGCCATATGATGCATGTCCAACTACCTGCCCATCACCACGGTACAGGCCATATGATGCATGTCCAACTACCTGCCCATCACCACGGTACCTGCCCACAGATGAGGCCAACTATGATGCATGTCCAACTACCTGCCCATCACCACGGTACAGGCCATATGATGCATGTCCAACTACCTGCCCATCACCAGGCCATATGATGCATGTCCAACTAGGCCACGGTATGATGCATGTCCAACTACCTGCCCATCACCACGGTACAGGCCATATGATGCATGTCCAACTACCTGCCCATCACCACGGTACAGGCCATATGATGCATGTCCAACTACCTGCCCATCACCACGGTACAGGCCATATGATGCATGTCCAACTACCTGCCCATCACCACTTGATGCCAACTACCTGCCCATCACCACGGTACAGGCCATATGATGCATGTGCCCCAACTACAGGCCATATGATGCCCATCACCACGGTACAGGCCATATGATGCATGTCCAACTACCTGCCCAACCACTACAGGCCATATGATGCATGTCCAACATCACCACGGTACAGGCCATATGATGCATGTCCAACTACCTGCCCATCACCACGGTACAGGGCAGATGATGCATGTCCAATGCCCATCACCACGGTACAGGGCAGATGATGCAACTACCTGCCCATCACCACGGTACAGGGCAGATGATGCATGTCCAACTACCTGCCCATCACCACCTGCCCGGTACAGGCCATATGATGCATGTCCAACTACCTGCCCATCACCACGGTGACAGGCCATATGATGCATGTCCAACTACCTGCCCATCACCACGGTACAGGCCATATGATGCATGTCCAACTACCTGCCCATCTCCACGGTACAGGGCAGATGATGCATGTCCAACTACCTGCCCATCACCACGGTACAGGCCATATAATGCATGTCCAACTACCTGCCCATCACCACGGTACAGGCCATATGATGCATGTCCAACTACCTGCCCATCTCCACGGTACAGGCCATATGATGCATGTCCAACTACCTGCCCATCACCACGGTACAGGGCAGATGATGCATGTCCAACTACCTGCCCATCACCACGGTACAGGGCAGATGATGCATGTCCAACTACCTACCCATCACCACGGTACAGGCCATATGATGCATGTCCAACTACCTGCCCATCACCACAGTACAGGGCAGATGATGCATGTCCAACTACCTGCCCATCACCACGGTACAGGGCAGATGATGCATGTCCAACTACCTGCCCATCACCACGGTACAGGGCCCCATGAGCTCAGAGCTCAAACAACCTTCTAAAGAATAATCTTGGTCACTTTTCCAAGCATTTATATCAGCTACTTACAGTGCCAAATCAGACATGAGCTACAGCTATGATAAATGATACAAGCCATTTCTCTTTCAGAGAGATACAACTTGCAGTTCATTTTCCATGAAGACAACAAACAAAGTTTGACAGACAGACGAAATGAGGTTGATATGTATCTGTTCATGCTCGTTATGTCCCAAATGGAACACTTTTGCCATATATAGTGCACTACATTTGACCAAGGGCAGTGCACTAAATAGGAAATAGGGGGCCATTTGGAATGCACACCTCTTTTCATTCTGATATTCCAGACTTGTACCATAGTGATGTCATCCTGAACCATGTTGGTTATAGCAGCAGTAACACAGAACCTTCACTTCCACACCACAGTCATCTGGACTATACAACACTACAAATAAAAAGCTACCTGTTCAGCGTGATAGAAACATGATAGAAACATGGAGATTGCTATCATTACATTAGTGATCAAGTCAATATCTAAATCACTTGTTTGGATCTATTTGTATTTAACCTGTATTTATCCATGAAGTCCTGTTGGTTAAAGACCTCTTTACAAGGGAGATCTTGTTTACCAGCCACTGTTCAGTGGTACCAATGTCCATTAATAATCACCCCACCAAGACCACCAGGGTGACGTAGTGTGTAGCAGTGTGAATCAGTGTGTAGTAGTATATAGTAGTATATCATAGTGTGTAGTAGTGTATTGTAGTATATAGTAGTATATAGTAGTGTGTAGCAGTGTGAATCAGTGTGTAGTAGTATATAGTAGTATATAGTAGTGTGTAGTAGTGTATTGTAGTATATAGTAGTATATAGTAGTATATAGTAGTGTGTAGCAGTGTGAATCAGTGTGTAGTAGTATATAGTAGTATATAGTAGTGTGTAGTAGTGTATTGTAGTATGTAGTAGTATATAGTAGTATATCGTAGTGTGTAGCAGTGTGTAGCAATGTGTAGTAGTATATAGCAGTGTGTAGTAGTATACAGTAGTGTGTAGTAATATATAGTAGTGTGTGGAAATATATAGCCGTGTGTAGTAGTATATAGTAATGTGTTGTAGTGTGTAGCAGTGTGTAGTAGTGTGTAGCAGTGTGTAGTAGTATATAGTAGTGTGTAGTAGTATATAGTAGTGTGTAGTAGTATATAGTAGTGTGTAGTAGTATATAGTAGTGTGTAGTAGTGTATTGTAGTATATAGTAGTATATAGTAGTGTGTAACAGTGTGAATCAGTGTGTAGTAGTATATAGTAGTATATCGTAGTGTGTAGCAATGTGTAGTAGTATAAAGCAGTGTGTAGTAGTATACACTAGTGCGTTGTAGTATATAGCAGTGTGTAGTAATATATAGTAGTGTGTGGTAGTATATGGCAGTGTGTAGTAGTATATAGTAGTGTGTTGTAGTGTGTAGCAGTGTGTAGTAGTATATGGTAGTGTGTAGCAGTGTGTTGTAGTATATAGTAGTATATAGTAGTG
Source organism: Oncorhynchus tshawytscha (assembly GCF_018296145.1). NCBI lineage: Eukaryota > Metazoa > Chordata > Actinopteri > Salmoniformes > Salmonidae > Oncorhynchus > Oncorhynchus tshawytscha. The sequence continues at coordinate 1,741,515 of NC_056437.1, read as the reverse complement.
TGTTGTAGGCCATAGTAGTAAATAGTAGTGTGTAGCAGCGTGTAATAGTGTGTAGTAGTATATAGTAGTGTGTTGTAGTATATAGTAGTGTGTTGTAGTATATAGTAGTGTATTGTAGCATATAGTAGTGTGTTGTAGTTAATAGTAGTGTATTGTAGTATATAGTAGTGTATTGTAGTATATAGTAGTGTGTTGTAGTATATAGCAGTGTTTGTAATAGTATATAGCAGTGTGTAGTAGTATATAATCGTGTGTTGTAGTGTGTAGCAATGTGTAGTAGTGTGTAGCAGTGTGTAGTAGTATATAATAGTGTGTAGTAGTATTTAGTCGTGTGTAGCACTGTGAATCAGTGTGTAGTAATATATAGTAGTATATAGTGTGTAGTAGTGTATTGTAGTATATAGTAGTATATTGTAGTGTGTAGTAGTGTGTAGCAATGTGTAGTAGCATATAGCAGTGTGTAGTAGTATACACTAGTGTGTTGTAGTATATAGTAGTGTATTGTAGTAGTATATAGTAGTGTATTGTAGTATATAGTAGTGTATTGTAGTAGTATATAGTAGTGTATTGTTGTATATTGTAGTGTATTGTAGTATATAGTAGTGTACTGTCGTATATAGTAGTGTGTTGTAGTATATATTAGTGTGTAGTAGTATATAGTAGTGTATTGTAGTATATAGTAGTGTGTAGTAGTATATAGTAGTGTGTTGTAGTATATAGCAGTGTTTGTAGTAGTATATAGTAGTGTATTTTAGTAGTATATAGTAGTGTATTGTTGTATATGGTAGTGTATTGTAGTATATAGTAGTGTACTGTCGTATATAGTAGTGTGTTGTAGTATATATTAGTGTGTAGTAGTATATAGTAGTGTGTAGTAGTGTGTAGTAGTATATAGTAGTGTATTGTAGTATATAGTAGTGTGTAGTAATATATATTAGTGTGTTGTAGGCCATAGTAGTGTATAGTGGTATATAGTAGTGTATTGTAGTATATAGTAGTGTGTAGTAGTATATAGTAGTGTGTAGTAGTATTTAGTCGTGTGTAGCACTGTGAATCAGTGTGTAGTAGTATGTAGTAGTATATAGTGTGTAGTAGTGTATTGTGTGTAGCAATGTGTAGTAGTATATAATATAGCAGTGCGTAGTAGTATACACTAGTGTGTTGTAGTATATAGTAGTGTGTAGTAGTAAATAGTTGTGTATTGTAGTATATAGTAGTATATCGTAGTGTGTAGTAGTGTATTGTAGTATATAGTAGTATATAGTAGTGTGTAGCAGTGTGAATCAGTGTGTAGTAGTATATAGTAGTATATCGTAGTGTGTAGCAGTGTGTAGCAGTGTGTAGCAATGTGTAGTAGTATATAGCAGTGTGTAGTAGTATACAGTAGTGTGTGGTAGTATATAGCAGTGTGTAGTAATATATAGTAGTGTGTGGAAATATATTGCCGTGTGTAGTAGTATATAGTAGTGTGTTGTAGTATATAGCAGTGTGTAGTAGTATACACTAGTGTTTGGTGTATATTGCAGTGTGTAGTAATATATAGTAGTGTGTGGTAGTATATAGCAGTGTGTATTAGTATAGTGTGTTGTAGTGTGTAGCAGTGTGTAGTAGTATATACTAGTGTGTAGTAGTATATAGTAGTATATAGTATTGTGTAGCAATGTGTAGTAGTATATAGTAGTGTGTTGTAGTGTGTAGCAGTGTGTAGTAGTATATAGTAGTGTGTAGTATTAGTAGTATATAGTAGTGTGTAGTAGTATATAGTAGTGTGTAGTAGTATATAGCAGTGTGTAGTAGTATATAGTAGTGTTTAGTAGTATATATTAGTATATAGTAGTGTGTAGTAGTATACAGTAGTATATAGTAGTGTGTTGTAGGCCATAGTAATGTGGCTGTTTTGAGACATGCATTTGATCCTTGACCCAGGCCTGTCTCCTCTAACTGTGACTCACACAGAGAAGCAGTGAACTTGCTGCTAGACTCGTCCAGTCATTTCCTATTTAAAAGTGATATTGGCTTCCAGGGCATTAGTAGTATATAGTAGTGTATTGTAGTATATGGTAGTGTATTGTATTAGTATATAGTAGTGTATTGTAGTATATAGTAGTGTATTGTAGTAGTATATAGTAGTGTATGGTAGTATATGGTAGTGTATTGGCTTCCAGGGTATTATCACTTTTATACAATGGGTTACCAACATATTCAAATGATGATTGACATATTTTCATTAAAAACGTTATTTGTATTAATTTATTCATACTATTTCATCCTTCCACAAGATGTAGTTCCGATACAAATTGAGGGTTGTTTCCAAAGTCGGCTAGTCGTACGTTCAATCGGTTTGGTCGCCAGAGACTCGACCCAGTCATTAGGTGTTTTTGTTCTGTATCTATGGACCCAGTCGTGACCCAAGTATTTTTGTAACTAGCTAATGAGGCACTATTTCGCCTGGCATTGAACATGTGCTCACTCCTCAGGACACTGTTGTTCAGAGGAGCTAGCCAACAACACAGTCAACAACACAGCCAACAACACAGCTAACACTACAGCTAACAACACAGCCAACAACACAGCTAACACTACAGCTAACAACACAGCTAACAACACAGCCAACACTACAGCTAACACTACAGCTAACACTACAGCTAACACTACAGCCAACACTACAGCTAACACTACAGCTAACAACACAGCTAACACTACAGCGAACACAGTCACTTCACACGGGAGCTGAAAGACTGTAAACTAGCTGCACTTGGTTTGCTTTGACCTGGTTTCTATTGACATTTATTTGTATATAGATCCATAAAAATGATACTGATTCATGATTTCAACTGGTTGAGAAAAGCTGCCTGTATGTCTCGTCCCGACTCCCGACACGTTCATTACTCTTTATTCTTCTGAAATGCAACCTTTATTTAACTAGGCAAGTCAGTTAAAAACAAATTCTTATTTACAAATGGTACAGTCGGAGATCGAATTTCAATATGAACTTAAAACAATGTTGGAAAAGTCAGAGGGACAGACAGCAAGGTTTATACAAATGTCCACTGTTGAAAACCAAATGCTAGTTTAAAAGAAAGGGGAGATAATGTCTAGATGCTTTTTACAGTTTTACAAGTTTATAAATTGTCTGGCTGGGCTGATGAGACCAAGGGAACAAGCATTTTAACCTCATAGCTTTAGCCGGTGGTAACTTTTGGAACAGACAGACACTGGCTGGAAAGCGGTTTTATCCAATCAGCATCCAGGATTATTTTATTTTATTTAACCTTTATTTACTAGGCATTATACCCACTCGTATAAAATGCTAATATTTACTGTCTCATTACACTTGGTTCTGTGTATATCAACCAGAGGTTACATAGTGTACTACTGTTGACCAGAGCCTATAAGGAATAGGGTACCATTTGCGACACAGTCTGTGAGTCAACAGTCATTAAACCTTTCAGACTCTGGTCCACTTACCCTCCTATCTCAGCACTGATGTTGGAAATGAGTCAGTCGGAATCTCTCTCTCTCTCTGCATCTCCCTCGACAGTACTGACTAGGGTCTGGTTAAAATTATGGACTCTTTTTGGCACAGAGGAACACCATCCCTGCCTACGTCACAACTCTATACGCTTGAATAAAATACTAAATAGTAGCTAGCAAGATGGAGATCAGAGGTTATTTTTAATGAGTGCATTTCACAAGTGGCTAGTTTGCAACAACTATCGTTACTAAAACCACTGCAAAGGTTTTGCCTTCAAAACTTGGATTTGAATGGTGACGTTCCGACATGTCCACCTCGTGATGTGTTGGGAGAGTTGTCTGTCTGAAGAGGACCCACCCCGGAATAGTGAAGTAGAAAGTGATGCAGTTCCTCTGTGCCAAAAGAGTCCTTTATTGAAACCAGACCCCAGTCTCTGTCTCTCTGAGCATGGGCAGGCCTCACTCACCCCCCCTCTCTCTGCCTCTCTCTCTGCCTCTCTCTCTCCCTTTTCCCCTCTCTCTCTCCCTTTGCCCCTCTCTCTCTCCCTTTTCCCCTCTCTCTCCCTTTGCCCCTCTCTCTCCCTTTGCCCCTCTCTCTCTCTGCCTCTCTCTGCCTCTCTCTCTCCCTTTTCCCCTCTCTCTCTCCCTTTGCCCCTCTCTCTCTCCCTTTGCCCCTCTCTCTCTCCCTTTGCCCCTCTCTCTCTCTGCCTCTCTCCCATTGCCTCTCTCTCTCTCTCTGAGCTTCAAAGAGCACATAAATTAGTGTGTACAGATCATGTGGAGTTAAGATTTGGCAGGAGATGAGACTCAACTATAAAGATAGAAAGTAGGGAGGGAGAGGAGAAGAGGAGAGGAGAGGAGATGAGAGGAAAAGACAGGAGAGTAGAAGAAGGGAGAGGAGAGGAGAAGATAGCAAAAGAGAGGAGAGTAGAAGGGAGAGGAGAGTAGAAGAAGGAAGAGGAGAGTAGAAGAAGGGAGAGGAGAGTAGAAGAAGGGAGAGGAGAGGCGAGAGCAGTATGGAAACAAAGCCATGGACTCCAACAATGCTAACCACCAGTTAGTTATAACTCTAGCCTGCCATTTCATGTCCAGTTCAGATACGATTCAAAGTCTCCATCTAGCTTCCTCACTTTCATGTTGGAACTGTGTTTCTCAGATAACTATGTTCTGAGTGTTTCCAGTCCTGTTAGTGTTCTGAAGGCCACTGGTTCCATGTCAGCATTCTGAATTCAAATGGTTGTGATGGAGAATGTACAGTGGAGCTTATTACCATGTTCAGTCCCAAATGGCACCCTATCCCCTGTATAGTGCACTACTTGTTACAATGGGCCATTTGGCACTATAGCGAATAGGGTGCCATTTGGGATGCAAACATGTGTTAGTGTCAGCATTCCATTCGAACTCCTTTATTTAGAGTGAGGCCTCCTTTTCTGCAGACTGGAGGAATGACCGAGCCATCCTTCTCTTCTGCAGACTGGAGGAATGACCGAGCCATCCTTCTCTTCAGCAGACTGGAGGAATGACCAAGCCATCTTTCTCTTCAGCAGACTGGAGGAATGACCGAGCCATCCTCCTCTTCTGCAGACTGGAGGAGCCATCCTTCTCTTCTGCAGACCGAGCCATCCTTCTCTTCTGCAGACTGGAGGAATGACCGAGCCATCCTCCTCTTCTGCAGACTGGAGGAATGACCAAGCCATCCTCTCTTCTGCAGACTGGAGGAATGACTGGAGCCATCCTTCTCTTCTGCAGACTGGAGGAATGACCGAGCCATCCTTCTCTTCTGCAGACTGGAGGAGCCATGACCGAGCCATCCTTCTCTTTCTGCAGACTGGAGGAATGACCGAGCCATCCTTCTCTTCTGCAGACTGGAGGAATGACCGAGCCATCCTTCTCTTCTGCAGACTGGAGGAATGACCGAGCCATCCTTCTCTTCTGCAGACTGGAGATATGACCGAGCCATCCTTCTCTTCTGCAGACTGGGAGATATGACCGAGCCATCCTTCTCTTCTGCAGACTGGAGGAATGACCAAGCCATCCTTCTCTTCTGCAGACAGGAGGAATGACCGAGCCATCCTTCTCTTCTGCATACTGGAGATATGACCGAGCCATCCTTCTCTTCTGCAGACTGGAGGAATGACCGAGCCATCCTTCTCTTCTGCAGACTGGAGATATGACCGAGCCATCCTTCTCTTCTGCAGACTGGAGGAATGACCGAGCCATCCTTCTCTTCTGCAGACTGGAGGAATGACCGAGCCATCCTTCTCTTCTGCAGACTGGAGATATGACCGAGCCATCCTTCTCTTCTGCAGACTGGAGATATGACCGAGCCATCCTTCTCTTCTGCAGACTGGAGGAATGACCGAGCCATCCTTTTCTTCTGCAGAGCCATCCTTCTCTTCTGCAGACAGGAGGAATGACCGAGCCATCCTTCTCTTCTGCATACTGGAGATATGACCGAGCCATCCTTCTCTTCTGCAGACTGGAGGAATGACCGAGCCATCCTTCTCTTCTGCAGACTGGAGGAATGACCGAGCCATCCTTCTCTTCTGCAGACTGGAGATATGACCGAGCCATCCTTCTCTTCTGCAGACTGGAGGAATGACCGAGCCATCCTTCTCTTCTGTAGACTGGAGGAATGACCGAGCCATCCTTCTCTTCTGCAGACTGGAGATATGACCGAGCCATCCTTCTCTTCTGCAGACTGGAGGAATGACCGAGCCATCCTTCTCTTCTGTAGACTGGAGGAATGACCGAGCCATCCTTCTCTTCTGCAGACTGGAGGAATGACCGAGCCATCCTCCTCTTTACAGTATATAATTTTGTTTTCTATTTTACTCACAGAGGGTTCAAACACTATATAAATTTTTTCCACAGTGATATTAGACTTCATACCAGCTAGTGTATTTTGACAGCATCTACAATTACGATCCACACAGCGAATGTATGCATACTAACACTCACCACACATGTTTCTCTACTTTCTCTACTTAGTAGCTTAGCAAACAAGAACCAAATACCTACAGTCGGCCTAGAGCATGTTCTATGCTGTCTACTAATATAGGAAGACGATCCAAATCTCAGCTATTTCAAATAGACAGACAAACACAATCTAAGCATATTTGATATATGGTGGATTTGGTGTTGACTTTTGGTCTAGTTTTTCTGAATGCCTGTATAGAGACCAGGCAATAACACAACTCTATCATGACAGAACTCCAACATAATACAACTCTATCATGACAGAACTCCAACGTAATACAACTCTATCATGACAGAACTCCAACGTAATACAACTCTATCATGACAGAACTCCAACATAATACAACTCTATCATGACAGAACTCCAACGTAATACAACTCTATCATGACAGAACTCCAACGTAATACAACTCTATCATGACAGAACTCCAACGTAATACAACTCTATCATTACACAACTCTATCATGACAGAACTCCAACGTAATACAACTCTATCATTACACAACTCTATCATGACAGAACTCCAACGTAATACAACTCTATCATGACACAACTCCAACATGACACAACTCCAACATGACACAACTCCAACATGACACAACTCCAACATGATACCCAGGATGGGGGTACAACGGTACAATCCCAAGTAGGACCGCGAAGGTTACGCACACAGGCACTGAGGTTGTATGTTCCCCTTTATGCATGTGTGTGTTTGTTGTGTATCAACATGATATCAAGAGACAACATTTGGATGAAGTTATGACTGAACAAAGGAAATGAAAAAGACTGAAGAACCATGGACAGAAACACACAGCTCAGAGACACACAGCTCAGAGACACACAGCTCAGAGACACACAGCTCAGAGACACCCAGCTCAGAGACACACAGCTCAGAGACACCCAGAGACACACAGCTCAGAGACACACAGCTCAGAGACACACAGCTCAGCTCAGAGACACCCAGCTCAGAGACACACAGCTCAGAGACACACAGCTCAGAGACACACAGCTCAGAGACACCCAGCTCAGAGACACCCAGCTCAGAGACACCCAGCTCAGAGACACCCAGCTCAGAGACACACAGCTCAGAGACACACAGCTCAGAGACACACAGCTCAGAGACACACAGCTCAGAGACACACAGCTCAGAGACACACAGCTCAGAGACACAGAGACAGCTCAGAGACACCCAGCTCAGAGACACCCAGCTCAGAGACACCCAGCTCAGAGACACCCAGCTCAGAGACACACAGCTCAGAGACACCCAGCTGCTCAGAGGCACCCAGCTCAGAGACACACAGCTCAGAGAAACACCCAGCTCAGAGACACCCAGCTCAGAGACACACAGCTCAGAGACACCCAGCTCAGAGACACACAGCTCAGAGACACACAGCTCAGAGACACCCTGCTCAGAGACACCCGGCTCAGAACACACCCGGCTCAGAAACACCCAGCTCAGAGACACCCAGCTCAGACACACCCAGCTCAGAGACACCCAGCTCAGAGACACCCAGAGACACCCAGCTCAGAGACACCCAGCTCAGAGACACACAGCTCAGAGAGACACAGCTCAGAGACACAGCTCAGAGACACCCAGCTCAGAGACACCCAGCTCAGAGACACACAGCTCAGAGACACACAGCTCAAGAGACACACAGCTCAGAGACACACAGCTCAGAGAGACACAGCTCAGAAACACACAGCTCAGAGACACACAGCTCAGAGACACACAGCTCAGAGACACACAGCTCAGAAACACACAGCTCAGAGACACACAGCTCAGAGACACACAGCTCAGAGACACACAGCTCAGAGATACACAGCTCAGAGATACACAGCTCAGAGATACACAGCTCAGAGATACACAGCTCAGAGACACATGACTCAGACACACACCACCATTCAAACGTTTGGGGTCACTTAGAAATGTCCTTGTTTTTGAAAAAAATATATTTTTGGTCAATTAATATAACATCAAATTGATCATAAATACAGTGTAGACATTTTTTATGGTAAATTTACATAGGCGTAAAGAGGCCCATTATCATCAACCGTCACTCCTGTGTTCCAATGGCAGGTCGTGTTAGATAATTGTATTTTTTGTATTTATTTTATTGTATTTTTTATTTAACTAGGCAAGTTAGTTAAGAACAAATTCTTATTTACAATGACGGCCTACCAGGGAACAGTGGGTTAACTGCCTTGTTCAGGGGCAGAACGACACATGTCAGCTCAGGGATTCAATCCAGCAACCTTTCGGTTACTGGCCCAACACTCTAACCATTAGGCTACCTGCCACTAATCCAAGTTTATAAAAGGCTAATTGATCATTAGAAAACCCTTTTACAATTATGTTAGCACAGCTGAAAACTATTGTTCTGATTAAAGAAGCAATAAAACTGTCCTTCTTTAGGACTAGTTGAGTATCTGCAGCATCAGCATTTGTTGGTTCAATTACAGGCTCAAAATGGACAAAAACAAATAACTTTCTTCTGAAACTCTTCAATCTATTCTTGTTCTGAGAAATGAAGGCTATTCCACACAAGAAATTTCCAAGAAACTGAAGATCTCGTACAACGATGTGTACTACTCCCTTCACGGAACAGCACAAACTGCCTCCTACAACAGGACAATGACCCAAAGCACAGCTCCAAACTATGCAAGAACTATTTAGGGAAGAAGCAGTCAGCTGGTATTCTGTCTATAATGGAGCGGCCAGCACAGTCACCGGATCTCAACCCTATTGAGCTGTTGTGGGGGCAGCTTGACCATATGGTAAGTAAGAAGTGCCCATCAAGCCAATCCAATTTGTGGGAGGTGCTTCAGGAAGCATGGGGTGAAATCTCTTCAGATTACCTCAACAAACTGACAACTAGAAGCCAAAGGTCTGCAAGGCTGTAATTGCTGCAAAATGGACGATTCCTTTGATGAAAGTAAAAGTGTGAAGGCCTTAATTATTATTTAAATTAAAAATCATTATTTATAACCTTATCAATGTCTTGACTATATTTCCTATTGATTTTGCAACTCATTTCATGTATGTTTTCATGACCCCAAGCCTTTGAACGGTAATGTAGCTCAGAGAACCATGGTCAGCATTCGGACTACAGATCGACAGACTAAATACTGATCTATTCTCAAGTGTAAAAAGTTGCACCACTTCTTTGGATGAAGCACATTTTTTTAAAACAGGCAACTTTTTTCAACATTTTATAAATACTTCTAAGAATACATAGGCATTTCTTTATAGTATTGGTTAGTGTAAAATGTGTATCTAACATATACATTTTTAAATCGTTTAAATTGAATCTATAAACACTTTGGCTTTGATGAAAGTTATTTTAAAGTTTTTCAATTATGATAAACAACAACAATGTATTTGGAATCTCTTTTTTCAATAAAGTTTCAATCTTTCTTTGTAACTTTAGTTGAGTTTAAACGGATCAATACTAGCTGTTAGCTGTTTATTGGAGCCATTTGAACATTACTGAAACATCAATAATAGTGGATCGGCTGGAGTTTGAAACATGAGTTATTCTCGCAATCAATCAAATTAAATCTACAGACATATCTAAACATTTAACATAAGACATCTCCTGCATTAGTTGTAGTAGAAAATATTGAAACTAGTATTGAGTCCTAGATAGGCTACAGAACGAAACCTTTTCTTAACGGAGTCATACCAATTCCTATTCTGTGTCTAAATTTATAACTTAAGCGAACATAGTTTTAAAAGTGAAAACAACTTACCTTAAATATCTTCAAAAGTTAAAAAGGCATTTTCGGGTGTTCGCGGTCCATGGCTTCGACTATGTCGAGTTTTACTTTCCGAACTGCAGATAGTCGACTCTGGGACAAATTGAGCTGTGAAACGGTGCCAGCGGTGTTCCAGACAGGATCCCATTGGAGGAGCGGGGCGTCAGTAAGAAGGAGGCCGACACGGTGTTTCCTGCAGGGGGGATTAGGGGGGCAGGTCCCGGTGCTGTGTCCGTGTGTAGGCATTGGAGGAGCGGAGCAGTCAGTAAGGAGGAGGCCGACACCGTGTTTCCTGCAGGGGATATTAGGGGGGCAGGTCACGGTGCTGTGTCCGTGTGTGGGAATTGGAGGAGCGGGGCAGTCACCATTGGTTAGATGTTTTCTAAATCCTTTGTCAACGATAGGTAGATCCTACAGTAAACCTGCTGTAAATATATAGGCCTAATAACAGTACATTATCGAACAGAATTGAATAGCAAAACGTTTTAACATAGTACTAATGCACACATTCTGGACCCATAGTGCCTTCAGAAAGTATTCAGACCCATTGATCTTTTCCCACATTTTGTTAGGTTACAACCTTCTTCTAAAATGGATTAAATCATTTCCCCCCCCTCATCAATCTACACACAATAACCTATAATGACGAAGCAAAAACATATATATTTTTTAAATATTTGCTAATTTATAAAAAACACAAAACTGAAATATCACATAAGTATTCAGACCCTTTACTCAGGACTTTGTTGAAGCACCTTTGTCAGCGATTACAGCCTCAAGTCTTCTTGGGTATGATGCTACAAGCTTGGCACACCTGTATTTGGGGAATTTCTCCCATTCTTCTCTGCAGATCCTCTCAAGCTCTGTCAGGTTGGATGGGGAGCGTCGATGCACAGCTATTTTCAGGTTTCTCCAGAGATGTTCGATTGGGTTCCAGTCCTGGCTCTGGCTAGACCACTCAAAGACATTCAGAGACTTGTCCCGAAGCCACTCCTGCATTGTCTTGACTGTGTGGTTAGGGTTGTTGTCTGTCACGCCCTGATCTGTTTCACCTGTCTTTGTGATTGTTTCCACCCACCTCCAGGTGTCACCTGCTTTCCCCAGTAGTCCCTGGGTATTTACTCCTGTGTTCCCTGTTTGTCTGTGGCCAGTTCGTCTTGTTTTGTCAAGTCAACCAGCGTGTTATTCCGTGCTCCTGCTTTTTCCTTTTCTCTGTTTTTGCTAGTCCTCCTGGTATTGACCCCTGCCTGCCTTGTCTCTGAACCTGCCTGCCTGACCATACTGCCTGCCCTGACCTCGAGCCTGCCTGCCACTCTGTACCTCCTGGACTCTGATCTTGTTATGATCTTTTGCCTGTCCATGACGATTCTCTTGCCTACCCCTTGGATTATAATAAATATCAGAGACTTGAACCATCGGCCTCCAGTGTCTGCATCTGGGTCTCGCCCTGTGCCCTTATAGTTGTCCTGTTGGAAGGTGAACCTTCGCCCCAGTCTGAGGTCCTGAGTGCTCTGGAGCATGTTTACATCAAGGATCTCTCTGTACTTTGCTCCGTTCATCTTTGCCTCGATCCTGACTAGTCTCCCAGTCCCTGCCACTGAAAAATTCCCTCAGCATGATCCACCACCATGCTTCACCGTAGGGATGGTGCTACGTTTCCTCCAGATGTGAAGTTCAATCTTGTTTTCATCAGACCAGAGAATCTTGTCTCTCATGGTCTGAGAGTCCTTAGGTGCCTTTTGGCAAACTCCAAGCGGGCTGTCATGTGCCTTTTACTGAGGAGTGGCTTCCGTCTAGCCACTGTACCATAAAGGCCTGATTGGTGGAATGATGCAGAGATGGTTGTCCTTCTGGAAGTTTCTCCCATCTCCACAGAAGAACTCTAGAACTCTGTCAGATATGACCATCGAGTTCTTGGTTACCTCCCTGACCAAGGCCCTTCTCCCCCGATTGCTCAGCTTGGCCGGGCGGTCAGCTCTAGGAAGAGTCTTGATGGTTCCAATCATCTTCCAATTAAGAATATTGGAGGCCACTGTGTTCTTGAGGACCTTCAATGCTGCAGAAATGTTTTTGTACCCTTCCCCAGATCTGTGCCTCGACGCAATCCTGTCTTGGAGCTCTTCGGACAATTCCTTCTACCAGACCTTCTTTGCGCTTATATGCAACTGGAAAGGCAGGTGTGTACCTTTTCAAATCATGTCCAATCAATTGAATTTAACACCGATGGACTCCAATCAAGTTGTAGAAACATCTCAAAGATGATAATTGGAAACAGGATGCACCTGAGCTAAATTTCGAGTCTCATAGCAAAGTGTCTGAATACTTACGTAAATAAGGTGTTTCTGTCATTATGGGGTATTGCACAAAACATACAAAAATATATGAATTTTAGAATAAGGCTGTAATGTAACAAACTACTGAAAAAGTCAAGGGGTCTGAATACTTTCCGAAGGCACTGTATACCTCAGAAAAACAGACCACATACTGTAAAACTAGTAGGATTATAGATTCAGTAGAACAGACCACATACTGTAAAACTAGTAGGATTATAGATTCAGTAGAACAGACCACATACTGTAAAACCAGTAGGATTATAGATACCGATACAGTAGAACAGACCACATACTGTAAAACCAGTAGGATTATAGATACAGATACAGTAGAACAGACCACACTGTAAAGCCAGTAGGATATTAGATACAGATACAGTAGAACAGACCACATACTGTAAAACCAGTAGGATATTAGATACAGATACAGTAGAACAGACCACATACTGCAAAACCAGTAGGATTATAGATAGATACAGTAGAACAGACCACATACTGTAAAACCAGTAGGATTATAGATTCAGATACAGTAGAACAGACCACATACTGTAAAACTAGTAGGATTATAGATTCAGTAGAACAGACCACATACTGTAAAACTAGTAGGATTATAGATTCAGTAGAACAGACCACATACTGTAAAACCAGTAGGATTATAGATACAGTAGAACAGACCACATACTGTAAAACTAGTAGGATTATAGATTCAGTAGAACAGACCACATACTGTAAAACCAGTAGGATTATAGATACAGATACAGTAGAACAGACCACATACTGTGAAACCAGTAGGATATTAGATACAGTAGAACAGACCACATACTGTAAAACCAGTAGGATATTAGATACAGATACAGTAGAACAGACCACATACTGTAAAACCAGTAGGATATTAGATACAGATACAGTAGAACAGACCACATACTGTAAAACCAGTAGGATTACAGATACCTTAGAACAGACTACATACTGTAAAACCAGTAGAATATTAGGTACAGATACAGTACAACAGACCACACACTGTAAAACCAGTAGGATTATAGATACAGTAGAACAGACCACATACTGTAAAACCAGTAGGATTATAGATACAGATACAGTAGAACAGACCACATACTGTAAAACCAGTAGGATTATAGATGCAGTAGAACAGACCACATACTGTAAAACCAGTAGGATTATAGATACAGATACAGTAGAACAGACCACATACTGTAAAACCAGTAGGATTATAGATGCAGTAGAACAGACCACATACTGTAAAACCAGTAGGATTATAGATACCGTAGAACAGACCACATACTGTAAAACCAGTAGGATTATAGATGCAGTAGAACAGACCACATTCTGTAAAACCAGTAGGATTATAGATACAGTAGAACAACATTGGTTCTCTAAGGAACTATCAGAAGTCATTCTGATGAGAAACCACACCTGGGCCAGAACGTAGAAAAACTGACTCTAATAATGTTTGGCCATTTTTCAGACATCCTAGAAACCAATGTACTATCTCAATTAAAGCAAATCAAGGTAGTTTTATAACGGACTCTGCAGGTGATTCATCTCAATTTGGAAAACAGTACATTGAACTGTGGTAATTCCTCTCCTTTCCAGCCTTAGCAAGTTCTGTAAGATGTTGGTATAATTTCTGAGAAAAAAGTGTCAGGACCCGGTTACGAACTCGGGTCTCCAGTGTGAGAAACAGTCCCTTAGCAAACTGAGCCACTAATAGTCGGCAGAACACAGAAGATGAGGCAGACACAGCAGTACTTGAGACGGTGTTTTAATAAAGTAAAAAGGAAAGATCTTCAGGCAAAAATATAAATCCACAACATCAAAAGTAATTCCAAGAGAAAAAGGTAATCCTCCAAGTCAAAAGGTAAATCCGCAGGGTGGTAAGTACAGCAGGGAAAAAGCCTCAAAAGATAATCAAAAATAAATGAGAACAAAAACAGAGTACCACAAGAGAGTCCAACTGGAGTAACAAATGTTCACAGCATACTAGGGCTGGGTGCTAACATACAAACACAGAGCAAAGAACTGAGGAAAACTAAGGGTTTAAATACAATCAAGGGAAACGAGGCACAGGTGCAAATAATAACTGGAGACAAGGGAAAACAAAAGGGTCAAAAAGCACAATGGGGGCATCTAGTGGCCAAAACCGGAACAATCCTGGCCAAATCCTGACAAAAAGGAGATAAGTGATGCTTTTAATCAGCAGTTTATGGCTTTTTATTTGAAATAAATGGTGTTATAATTGATTCTGGTCAGTCAGTCGACTGATCCTCCTTCTAGCAAAATCTAGTTGGCTTGATGGAAAATCTGTCAACTACTAGTGAATTTTTGTTTTCATGTAAACAATGTTGTACTTGGTCTACAAGCATTTCACGACACTCACATTAATATCTGCTAACCATGTGTATGTGACAAATAGAAACGTGATTTGATGTTACAAATCCACATGTTAGCTTTGCTTGATCCTTTCTTACTACAGCGTGGTGCTACCCTGATTCAAGACTCATTCACACATATTTTAAGGCTGACAATTATCTCTGGTGCCATCCCTAGGGTCTGGAGAACACCCATATACTCCCTCAGGTGCCATCCCTAGGGTCTGGAGAACACCCATATACTCCCTCTGGTGCCATCCCTAGGGTCTGGAGAACACCCATATACTCCCTCTGGTGTCATCCCTAGGGTCTGGAGAAGACCATATAATCCCTCTAGTGTCATCCCTAGGGTCTGGAGAATACCATATACTCCCTCTAGTGTCATCCCTAGGGTCTGGAGAACACCCATATATTCCCTCTGGTATCATCCCTAGGGTCTGGAGAACACCCATATACTCCCTCTAGTGTCATCCCTGGGGTCTGGAAGTAGACCCATATACTCCCTCTGGTGCTACATTAACCACTTGGGATGGGGACCTCTATGCTGAGGATTGGGATGGGGACCTATATGCTGAGGATTGGGATGGGGACCTCTATGGGATGGGGATCTCTATGCTGAGGATTGGGATGGGACCTCTATGCTGAGGATTGGGATGGGATCTCTATGCTGAGGATTGGGATGGGACCTCTATGTTGAGGATTGGGATGGGACCTCTATGTTGAGGATTCAGATGGGACCTCTATGGGATGGGGACCTCTATGCTGAGGATTGGGATGGGGACCTATATGCTGAGGATTGGGATGGGACCTATATGCTGAGGATTGGGATGGGACCTCTATGCTGAGGATTGGGATGAGACCTCTATGCTGAGGGTTGGGATGGGACCTCTATGCTGAGGGTTGGGATGGGACCTCTATGGGATGGGGACCTCTATGCTGAGGCTTGGGATGGGGACCTCTATGCTGAGGATTGGGATGGGGACCTCTATGCTGAGGATTGGGATGGGACCTCTATGTTGAGGATTGGGATGGGACCTCTATGCTGAGGATTGGGATGGGGACCTCTATGGGATGGGGACCTATATGGGATGGGAACTCTATGCTGAGGGATGGGGACCTCTATGCTGACGATTGGGATGGGACCTCTATGCTGAGGGATGGGATGGGACATCTATGCTGAGGGATGGGGACCTCTATGTTGAGGATTGGGATGGGACATCTATGTTGAGGATTGGGATGGTTCCTCTATGTTGAGGTTTGGGATGGGACCTCTATGTTGAGGATTGGGATGGGACCTCTATGCTGAGGGATGGGATGGGACATCTATGTTGAGGATTGGGATGGGACCTCTATGTTGAGGATTGGGATGGGGACCTCTATGGTATTGGGACCTCTATGTTGAGGATTGGGATGGGATCTCTATGCTGAGGGATGGGATGGGGACCTCTATGTTGAGGATTGGGATGGGGACCTTTATGTTGAGGATTGGGATGGGACCTCTATGCTGAGGATTGGGATGGGACCTCTATGTTGAGGATTGGGACCTCTATGTTGAGGATTGGGATGGTACCTGTATGTTGAGGTTTGGGATGGGGCCTCTATGTTAAGGATTGGGATGGGACCTCTATGCTGAGGGATGGGATGGGGCCTCTATGCTGATGGATGGGATGGGACCTCTATGCTGAGGGATGGGATGGGACATCTATGTTGAGGATTGGGGTGGGACCTCTATGTTGAGGATTGGGATGGGACTTCTATGGGATGGGGACCTCTATGGGATGGGGACCTCTATGTTGAGGATTGGGATGGGATCTCTATGCTGAGGGATGGGATGGGGACCTCTATGTTGAGGATTGGGATGGGGACCTCTATGGGATGCGGACCTTTATGCTGAGGATTGGGATGGGACCTCTATGCTGAGTGATGTGGACCTCTATGTTGAGGATTGGGATGGGACCTCTATGCTGATTATTGGGATGGGGACCTCTATGCTGAGGATTGGGATGGGGACCTCTATGCTGAGATGCGGACCTCTATGCTGAGGATTGGGATGGGGACCTCTATGTTGAGGATTGGGATGGGACCTCTATGCTGAGGATTGGGATGGGACTTCTATGCTGAGGATTGGGATGGGACCTCTAGGCTGAGGGATGGGGACCTCTATGTTGAGGATTGGGATGGGGACCTCTATGTTGAGGATTGGGATGGGACCTCTATGCTGAGGATTGGGATGGGACTTCTATGCTGAGGATTGGGATGGGACCTCTATGCTGAGGGATGGGGACCTCTATGTTGGGATGGGGGGAACCTCTATGTTGAGGATTGGGGACCTCTATGATGAGGATTGGGATGGGACCTCTATGTTGAGGATTGGGATGGGACCTCTATGGGATGGGGACCTCTATGTTGAGGATTGGGATGGGGACCTCTATGATGAGGATTGGGATGGGACCTCTTGTTGAGGATTGGGATGGGACCTCTATGGGATGGGGACCTCTATGTTGAGGATTGGGATGGGGACCTCTATGATGAGGATTGGGATGGGACCTCTATGTTGAGGATTGGGATGGGACCTCTATGGGATGGGGACCTCTATGTTGAGGATTGGGATGGGACCTCTATGCTGAGGATTGGGATAGGGACCTCTATGCTGAGCGATGGGACCTCTATGCTGAGGATTGGGATGGGAGCTCTATGTTGAGGATTGGGATAGGGACCTCTATGATGAGAATTGGGGTTGTTTCTCTGGAGTTGGTTTGTTTTTGTATTTGTATTATGTTGTGGTGTAGATGAAGGACTTCCTTGTAAAAGACAATGGGACTCTGCTATGATAAAAGTTATAAAATACGTTGTTGTAGGAGGCCCAGTTGAGTCCAGGGTTTCAGCAACGGAGTCCCAAATGGTACCCTATGCCCTATATAGACGCCCACGGGGCTCTAGTCAAAAGTTGTGCACTATAGCGTGAAAAGGGTATACGCTATAATTTGGGACCCAGTCAACATTTTTTGTAACTCCTGAGATCTGCTGCTGAGGGGTTAAAAAGCTTTCCTATAC
The DNA here is from genome assembly GCF_018296145.1 of Oncorhynchus tshawytscha. Taxonomy (NCBI): domain Eukaryota; kingdom Metazoa; phylum Chordata; class Actinopteri; order Salmoniformes; family Salmonidae; genus Oncorhynchus; species Oncorhynchus tshawytscha. Next base: position 1,723,531 of record NC_056437.1, on the reverse strand, counting down.
TGTGCTGAGTTGGCTGTATCACTCAGAGATGACGTAAGGTTTCTCCTGGAACAGAAGGTGTTCAAACAACGTGTGTATTTACCTTTTGAACAAAAGCAGTGAGAAGAGACCGCCTCCTGCCAGTCAGTCTACTGGGAGAAGAGACTGTCTCCTGCCAGTCAGTCTGCTGGGAGAAGAGACTGTCTCCTGCCAGTCATTCTACCATTCAGTCTACTGTGAGTAGAGACTTGTCTCCTGCCAGTCAGTCTACTGTGAGAAGAGACTGTCTCCTGCCAGTCAGTCTACTGGGAGAAGAGTCCGTCTCCTACCAGTCAGTCTACTGTGAGAAGAGACTGTCTCCTGCCAGTCAGTCTACTGTGAGGAGAGACTGTCTCTGCCAGTCAGTCTACTGTGAGTAGAGACTGTCTCCTGCCAGTCAGTCTACTGGGAGAAGAGATTGTCTTCTGCCAGTCATTCTACTGGGAGAAGAGACTGTCTCCTGCCAGTCAGTCTATGATTCAGTCTACTGTGAGTAGAGACTGTCTCCTGCCAGTCAGTCTACTGTGAGAAGGGACTGTCTCCTGCCAGTCAGTCTACCAGTCAGTCTACTGTGAGAATAGACTGCCTTCTGACAGTATCTGGTCAAAGTTTACTAAGGGTTGGTAACAGGCTGATTGGTTGGCTATTTGAGCCAGTAAATGGGGCTTACTATTCTTGGGTAGAGGAATGACTCTAGCTTCCCTCCAGGCCTGAGGGCACACACTCTCTAGTAGGTTTAAATAGAAGATGTGGCAATATAATCCACTATTATCCTCAGTAATTTTCCATCTAGATTCTATATTGTCAGACCCCGGTGTTTTGTCATTGTTGATAGACATCAATCACAACTATGTACAGCTGCAGCGATCGGTTAGCTGCTCAGATAGCAGATGTTTAAAGTTGGCGAGGGAGATAAAAGTCTCCAACTTCAACGATTTTTGCAATTCGTTCCAGTCACAGGCAGCAGAGAACTGAAAGGAAAGGTGGCCAAATGAGGTGTTGGCTTTAGGGATGATCAGTGAGATACACCTGCTGGAGCGCATGCTACGGGTGGGTGTTGCCATCGTGACCAGTGAACTGAGATAAGGCGGAGCTTTACCTAGCATGGACTTGTAGATGACCTGGAGCCAGTGGGTCTGGCGACGAATATGTAGCAAGGGCCAGCTGAGTAGAACATACAGGTCGCAGTGGTGGGTGGTATAAGGTGCTTTAGTAACAAAGCGGATGGCACTGTGATAAACTGCATCCAGTTTGCTGAGTAGAGTATTGGAAGCCATTTTGTAGATGACATCGCCGAGGTCGAGGATCGGTAGGATAGTCAGTTTTACTAGGGTAAGTTTGGCGGCGTGAGTGAAGGAGGCTTTGTTGCGAAATAGAAAGCCGATTCTAGATTTGATTTTGGATTGGAGATGTTTGATATGAGTCTGGAAGGAGAGTTTACAGTCTAGCCAGACACCTAGGTACTTATAGATGTCAACATATTCTAGGTCGGAACCATCCAGGGTGGTGATGCTAGTCAGGCGTGCGGGTGCAGGCAGCAAACGTTTGAAAAGCATGCATTTGGTTTTATTTGCATTTAAGAGTAGTTGGAGGCCGCAGAAGGAGTGTTGTATGGCATTGAAGCTCGTTTGGAGGTTAGATAGCACAGTGTCCAAGGAAGGGCCAGAAGTATACAGAATGGTGTCGTCTGCGTAGAGGTGGATCAGGGAATTGCCCGCAGCAAGAGCAACATCATTGATATATACAGAGAAAAGAGTCGGCCCGAGAATTGAACCCTGTGGCACCCCCATAGAGACTGCCAGAGGACTGGACAACATGACCTCCGATTTGACACACTGAACTCTGTCTGCAAAGTAGTTGGAGAACCAGGCAAGGCAGTCATTAGAAAAACCGAGGCTACTGAGTCTGCCGATAAGAATATGGTGATTGACAGAGTCGAAAGCCTTGGCCAGGTCGATGAAGACGGCTGCACGGTACTGTCTTTTATCGATGGCGGTTATGATATTGTTTAGTACCTTTAGCGTGGCCATCTGATTCAATGAATGAAGGAGCCAAGTTGTCTTTTTTCACCAAAACTTCATTTAATTAAGGTGCTCTAAAGCTTTTTACTCTCATTCTTCATATCATTTATTTTTGTTTCATAGTTTCTTTGTCTTTTTATTCTTACGTTTGCCAATCGATTGGGCAGCCAGACTTATTTGCAATACATTTTGCATCATCCCTCTCAACCATATAATTTTTCAATTATTCATCAATCCAAGAGGATTTAACAGTTTTTACAGTCATTTTCTTAATGGGTGCGTGTTTATTAGTAACTGGAATAAGTAGTTTCATAAATGTGTCAAGTGCAGCACAGACCAGCAAATATTCTTTACTTCAACAACATAGGAATCACTACAAAACTTCCAGTATGACCTCTTATACACTATATTAGGCCCAACCTTTGGAACTGTGGTTTTCCTAGATATGGCTCCTATACTGTGATCACTACATCTGATGGATCTGGATACTGCTTTCAAGCTCATTTTTCTCAGCATTAGTAAAGATGTGATCGATACATGTTGATGATTTCATTCCTGTACTGATTGTAACTACCCTGGTAGGTTGACTGATAACCTGAACCAGGTTGTGTCATGTTCTGACCTTAGTTCATTTGTTATGTCTTTGTTTTAGTATGGTCAGGGCGTGAGTTGGGTGGGTTGTCTATGATTTGCTATTGCTGTGTTTGGCCTGGTATGGTTCTCAATCAGAGGCAGCTGTCTATCGTTGTCTCTGATTGAGAACCATATTTAGGGAGTCTGTTTTCTATTGTGTTTGGTGGGTGATTGTTTTCTGTTGTGTGTCTGCACCAGCCAGAACCTTTTTCGGTCGTTTCTATTTGTTATTTTTGTTATTTCCGTGTTCATTTCAATAAATATGGACACATACCACGCTGCACCTTGGTCCTCCTCTTCTCGTTCAAATGATGACCGTTACAGAATCACCCAACACCAAAGGACCAAGCAGCGTGGTAACGGGCAGCAGCAGCAGTGATCTCAGGACTCCTGGACATGGGAGGAGATCCTGGACGGCAAAGGACCCTGTGCACAGGCTGGGGAATATCGCCGCCCCAAGGCAGAGCTGGAGGCAGCGAAAGCTGAGAGGCGGCGGTATGAGGAGGGAGCAAGGCAGCGTGGCTGGAAGCCCGAGAGGCAGCCCCAAACAGTTCTTGGGGGTGGCACACGGGGAGTGTGGCGAAGTCAAGTAGGAGACCTGCGCCAATTCCACGTGCTTACCGTGGAGAGAGAGGGACCGGGCAGGCACCGTGTTATGCCATGAGGCGCACAATGTCCCCGGTGCGCAGGCATAGCCCGGTGCAGTACATAGCAGTTTCTCGTATCGGCCGGGCTAGGTTGGGCATCGAGCCAGGTGCCATAAAGCCGGCTTAGCGCATCTGGTCGCCAGTGTGTCTCCTCGGGCCGGGGTACATGGCACCAGTCCTACGCATGGTGTCCCCGGTTCGCCAGCACAGCCCAGTGCGGGCTATTCCACCTCGCCGCACTGGCCTGGCTACGGGGAGCATTCAGCCAGGTAGGGTTGGGCAGGCTCGGTGCTCGAGACCTCCAGTGCGCCTTCACGGTCCGGTCTATCCTGTGCCACCTCCACGCACCAGCCCTCCGGTGGCAGCCCCCCGCACCAGGCTGTCTCTCCGTCTCCTCCCTACAGGTGCTCCCGCCTGTCCAGCGCTGCCAGAGCCTTCCTCCTGTCCAGTGCTGCCAGAGTCTCCCGTCTGTCCGGAGCCGCCAGAGTCACCCGTCTGTCCGGAGCCGCCAGAGTCACCCATCTGTCCGGAGCCGCCAGGAGCCGCCAGAGCCGTCCGTCAGCCAGGAGCCGCCAGAGTTGAGTGAGTGAGTGAGTTGGGTGGGTTGTCTATGTTAGTTTTTCTATGATTTGCTATTTCTATGTTTGGCCTGGTATGGTTCTCAATCAGAGGCAGCTGTCAATCGTTGTCCCTGATTGAGAACCATATTTAGGGAGTCTGTTTTCTATTGTGTTTGGTGGGTGATTGTTTTCTGTTGTGTGTCTGCACCAGCCAGAACTGTTTTCGGTTGTTTCTCTTTGTTATTTTGTTATTTCCGTGTTCATTTAATAAATATGGACACATACCACGCTGCACCTTGGTCCTCTCTTTCTCCTTCATACGACGACCGTTACAGGTTGCAGGCACTGGTTACAGTTTGAAGCTTTTTCTTGAGTGGGCAGCTTGATGAAAGCCAGTCAATATTTAAATCACCCAGAAAATATATTTCTCCATTGATATCACATACATTGTCAAGCATTTCACACATGTTATCTAGATACTAACAGTTAGCACTTCTATAGCAGCTAACCTGTAGCCATATTTCTTCAAAAGTATTTAACATGAGATTGTCTCTAAGCTTTACAGGAATGTGGTTCAGAATATAGACTGCAACAACGCCCCCATTGGCATTTCTGTCTTTTTGGCAGATGTCATAACCATGTATTGCTACCACTGTATCATCAAAGGTATTATCTAGGTTAGTTTGAGAAATAGTCAGAATATGAATGTCATCTGTTACTAGCAAGTTATTGACTTCATGGACCTTGTTTCTCAGGCTACATATGTTAATATGGGCTATTTCTAGCACTTTTCTGGGATGCTTGATTGTTTTTAATGCTTTACTGGGAAGCTTAGCAGAGGTAGACATGCTCAGGTTATTTTATTTGTTTTTAATGCTTTACTGGGAAGCTTAGCAGAGGTAGACATGCTCAGGTTATTTTATTTGTTTTTAATGCTTTACTGTGAAGCTTAGCAGAGGTAGACATGCTCAGGTTATTTTATTTGTTTTTAATGCTTTACTGGGAAGCTTAGCAGAGGTAGACATGCTCAGGTTATTTTTCTTTGTTTTTAATGCTTTAATGGGAGACTTTAATGTATTAAAAATCACAACATTTAGGCCAACGTTTGTACCACAACTAAAGTTAAATAAATAACTCTAAATTAAGCATATAGGAGGACCTGTTTCTTTGTTAAATGCTCAACACAGAATAGCAGAACACAGACACCTCACAAGTCCTTAACTGGCAGCTTCATTATATAGTACCCACAAAACACCAGTCTCAATGTCAACAGTGAAGAGATGACTCCAGGATAATGGCTGATTAAGTTTGAATGACAGACTGGAAGCTTCAAAAGGAGGGTGTGCTTGGAATCATTGTTCTGCACGAAATGGGCTTCACAGGCAAGGATATTGCTGCCAGTAAGATTGCAACTAAATCAACTATTTATCGGATCATTAAGTACTTCAATTGTGTTGAAGAAGGCTTCAGGGCGCCCAAGAACGTCCAGCAAGTGCCAGGACCATCTCCTAAAGTTGATTCAGCTGCGGAATCAGGGCACCACCAGCACAGAGCTTGCTCAGGAATGGCAGCAGGCAGGTGTGAGTGCATCTGCACGCACAGTGAGGCGAAGACTTTTGTAGGATGTCCTGGTGTCAAGCAGGGCAGCAAAGAAGCCACTTCTCTCCAGGAAAAACATCAGGGACAGACTGATATTCTGAAAAAGGTACAGGGATTGGACTGCTGAGGACCTGGGTAAAGTCATTTTCTCAGATGAATCCCCTTTCCGATTGTTTGGGGCATCTTGAAAAAAGCTTGTCCCGAGAAGACAAGGTGAGCGCTACCATCAGTCCTGTGTCATGCCAACAGTAAAGCATCCTGAGACCATTCATGTGTGGGGTTGCTTCTCAGCCAAGGGAGTGTGCCCACTCACAATTTTGCCAAAGAACACAGCCATGAATAAAGAATGGTACCAACACATCCTCCGAAAGCAACTTCTCCCAACCATCCAGGAACAGTTTGGTGACGAACAGTGCATTTTCCATTATGATGGAGTGCCTTGCCATAAGGCAAAAGTGATAAATAATTGGCTCGGCGAACAAAACATTGATATTTTGGGTCCATGGCCAGGAAACTCCCCAGACCTTAATCGCATCGAGAACTTGTGGTCAATCCTGAAGTGGCGGGTGGACAAACAAAAACCCACACATTCTGACAAACTCCAAGCATTGATTATGCAAGAATGGGCTGCCATCAGTCAGGATGTGGCCCAGAAGTTAATTGACAGCATGCCAGGGTGGATTGCAGAGGTCTTGAGAAAGAAGGGTCAACACTGCAAATATTGACTCTTTGCATCAACTTCATGTAATTGTCAATAAAAGCCTTTGACACTTATGAAATGCTTGTAATTCTACTTCAGTATTCCATAGTAACATCTGACAAAAATATCTAAAGACACAAATTAATATTTGTGTCATTCTCAAAACCTTTGGCCACTACTGTACACACAATATCCCATAATCACAAAGCAAAAACAGGTTTTTATACATTCAACCCTGAGATGCTTCTACAACTTGATTTGAGTCCACCTGTTTTAAATTAAATTGATTGGACATGATTTGGAAAGGCTGTCTGTTCACTGAACGTGCTACCTTGTCTAGGACCTGCTGTTTTGGACTCAATCTCTCCCGCACCTGCTGTCTCTAACTCTGAATGATTGGCTATGAAAAGCCAACTGACATTAACTCCTGAAGTGCTGACCTGTTGCATCCTCTACAACCACTGTGATTATTATTATCTGACCCTGCTGGTCATCTATGAACCTTTGAACATAATGGCCGTGTTCTGTTATAATCTTCACCTGGCACAGCCAGGGGAGGACTGGCCACCCCTCAGAGCCTGGTTCCTCTCTAGGTTTCTTGCTAGGTTCTGGCCTTTGTAGGGAGTTTTTCCTAGCCCCCGTGCTTTTACATCTGCATTGTTGCTGTTTGGGGTTTTATGCTGCGTTTATGTACAGCACTTTGTGACATCGGCTGTTGTAAAAAGGGCTTTATAAATACATTTGATTGATTGATTGATTGAAGCCATGAGGTCAAAGGAATTGTCCGAAGAGCTCAAAGAAAGGATTGTGTCGAGGCACATATCTGGGGAAGGGTACCAAAAAAGGTCTGCAGCATTGAAGGTCCAGAAGAACACAGTGGCCTCCGTAATTCTTAAATTGAAGAAGTTTGGAACCACCAAGACTCTTCTTAGAGCTGGCCGCCCAGCCAAACTGAGCAATCAGGGGAGAGGGGCCTTGGTCAGGGAGGTGACAAAGAACCCAATGGTCACTCTGATAGAGCTCCATAGTTCCTCTGTGGAGATGGGAGAACCTTTCAGAAGGACAATCATCTCTGCAGCACTCTACCAATCAGGCTTTTATGGTAGAGTGCCCAGATGGAAGCCACTCCTCAGTAAAAGGCACATGACAGCCTGGTTGGAGTTTGCCAAAAGGCACCTAATGGACTCTCAGACCATGAGAAACAAGATTCTCTGATCTGATGAAATCAAGATTGAACTCTTTAGCCTGAATGCCAAGCTTCACGTCTGGAGGAAACCTGACACCATCCCTACAGTGAAGCATTGTGGTGGCAGCATCATGCTGTGGAGATGGTTTTCAGCGCCAGAGACTGGGAGACTAGTCGGGATCAAGGGAAAGATGAACAGAGCAGAGTAAAAAGAGATGATGAAAATCTGCTCCAAAGCGCTCAGCACCACAGACTGGGGCAAAGGTTCACCTTCCAACAGAACATTAACCCTAAGCACACAGCCAGGACAATACAGGAGTGACTTCGGGACAAGTCTCTGAATGTCCTTGAGTGGCCCAACCGGAGCTTGGACTTGACCCTGATCTAATATCTCTGGAGAGATCTGAAAATAGCTGTGCAGCAACGCTTCCCATCCAACCTGACAGAGGTTGAGAGGATCTGCAGAGAAGAATGCAGAGAAACTCCCCAAATACAGTTGTGCCAAGTTTGTAGCGTCATACCCAAGAAGGGGCTGAAATTACTGCCAAAGGTGTTTCTACAACATACTGAGTAAAGTGTCTGAAAAGTTATGGAAATGTGATATTTCAGTTTTTTTTAATTTAATACATTTGCAAACATTTCTAAAAGGGGCATTATGTTAAAATTGAGGGGGAAATTAATATTACACATTTTAGAATAAGGCTGTAATATAACAAAATGTGGAAAAAGTCAAGGGGTTTGAATACTTTCCAAATGCACTGTTTATACATACACATGATGTATTCAACCCCTATAGGATATAGAGTGGCTTGAGAAATCATTTGATTTACACAACATGCCTGATGCAAAATATTTTTTATTGTGAAACAAACAAGAAATAAGACAAAAAAAACAGAAAACTTGAGCGTGCATAACTATTCACCCCCCCCAAAGGTCAATGCTTTGTAGAGCAAACTTTTGCGGCAATTCCAGCTGCAAGTCTCTTGGGTTATGTCTCTGTAAGCTTGGCACATCTAGCCACTGGGATTTTTGCCCATTCAAGATAAAACGTCTCCAGCTCCTTCAAGTTGGATTGGTTCCGCTGGTGTACAGCAGTCTAAGTCATAACCCAGGTTCTCAATTGGATTGAGGCCTGGATGGATCTGTACTTCTCCAAAACTTTGTCCGTGACCTGTTTGGAGAACTCCTTGGTCTTCATGGAGCCGCTTGCTTGGTGGTGCCCCTTGCTTAGTGGTGTTGCAGACTCTGGGGCCGTTCAGAACAGGTGTATATATGCTTAGATCATGTGACAGATCATGTGACACTTAGATTGCACACAGGTGGACTTTAACTAATTGTGTGTCTTCTGAAGGTAATTGGTTGCACCAGATCTAATTTAGGGGCTTCATAGCAAAGGGGTGAATAGATATGCACACATCACTTTTTAATTATTTTTTAATTTCTTGAAGTAATTTTTTTCATTTCACTTCACCAATTAGGACTATATTGTGTATGTCCAGCACATGAAATCCAAATAAAAATCAATTTAAATTACAATTTGTAATGTAACAAAATATGAAAAACACCCAGGGGGATGAATACTTTTGCAAGGCACTGTAATTAATCCCTGTATGACAACTAGCTCGTTCTCTCTTCATTGAAAGTAGTGCCAATAGAATCCAAGAAGGCAGGCTATAAGACATCAACGCATCGCCTTACAGTACCTCCTATGGATGCATAAAACCTATCGGAGTGTGGAATCACTACTTCTGCTGCTAAAGACACCCCTACTGTCTTAGTTCTGTTGGAAACTGCTGTCATCATCATCATCATGCACATCTCTTGACTTATGTCCTCTTTATCACCATCATCACCACCTGTGTCACGAACCGGCTCAAAGCACGTAACAAAAGGGAGCCAACGTGGAGATAAGGCGTAACAAAATATATATTTATTAACTAAAGCAACTAAGGAAAATATACAATGGTGTGTGTAATCAGTAGTGTAAGTGAGTGTTTTCCATGCAGGAATGTGATAATGCAGGGTGTTGAAAAGATGCTAAAGCAAACAACTCAAAAACCACCAAGAAACACAACAAAATCCATAAAGGTGTCTGCATGGAGAGAGTCTCCTCCATGAATGAGGAAGTGGTGTATTTATCCTGGGAGACACCGGGCCCAGGTGTTTCCCATGTAGCTGACGACCCTCCCAACTCCGCCCACCGACATCCTAATAAGGAAACAACAAAGAGAGAATACAGCAGACAGAGTGGGAGGGTCGTCACACCACCACCACCACCACCACCACCACCATCATCATCATCATCACCACTATTATCATCATCATAATCACCACCATCACCACTACCACCACTACTACCACCACCACCATCATCATCACCACCACCACCACCACCATAATCACCACCATCACCATCATCATCACCACCACCATCATCATCATTATCATCATCACCACTATTATCATCATCATAATCACCACCATCACCACTACCACCACTACTACCACCATCATCACCACCACCACCACTACCACCATCACCACCACCACCAATACCACCATCATCATCACCACCACCACCACCATCACCACCAAAACCACCACAAGTACCACCACCACCATCATCACAACCAGCACCTCCATCATCATCATCACCACCACCAGCATCATCACCACCAGCACCACCATCACCACCACCATCATCACCATCACCACCACCATCATCTTCACCACCATCACCACCATCATCTTCATCACCACCACCACCACCATCAACTTCATCAAAACAACCACTATCACCATCATCTTCATCACCATAACCACCACCATCACCATCACCACCACCCCCCCTCCACCATCACCACCATCATCACCACCACCACTACCATCACCATCATCCCCCTCCACCACCATAATCACCATCATCATCAGCATCATCACCACCACCACCACCATCACCACCACCATCATCATCATCACCACCATTCCCCTCCACCACCCATCCACCACCACCATTCCCCTCCACCACCACCACCACCATCATCATCATCATCATCACCACCACCACCATCCCCCTCCACCACCACCACCACCACCACCACCATCATCATCACCACCACCACCATCCCCTCCACCACCACCATCATCATCATCATCACCACCACCACCATCACCACCATCCCCCTCCACCACCACCACCATCATCATCATCATCTCCACCATCCCCCCCTCCACCACCACCATCATCATCATCATCATCACCACCATCCCCTCCTTCATCACCACCATCATCACCACCACCACCATCATCATCACCACCACCATCACCACCATCATCATCATCACCACCACCACCAGCATCATCATCATCATCATCACCACCACCACCACCACCATCACCACCACCATCATCATCATCATCCAAAATGTCACCCTATTTCTCCATTGGGCTCTTGTCAACAGTAATGCACTATATTTGGAACATGGTACCATTTAATCATAAAAATAATAATAATAATAATCAGGGTACCATTTGGGACTCAAACAGACACTAAATAATCAGGGTACCATTTGGGGCTCCTACAGACACTGAATAATCAGGGAACCTTTTGGGACATCATTATAATCACCACTATTATTTTCATTATTCAGCAGAACCAAAAGTATTATGTCACTGGTGTATCCCAGAAGAGATTTCTTAATGAGGAGGGTTGTTAGTGAGAATAAAGTGTAGCTTCCTGTTTGGCCAGCAGGTGTCAGTATGATAGTGTGTAGTTCTGTCTTTGGCCAGCAGGTGTCAGTATGATAGAGTGTAGTTCTGTCTTTGGCCAGCAGGTGTCAGTACGATAGTGTATAGTTGTGTTGAGAAGGAGAGAGATAAATAGATTGAGAGTGTTGATATTGATTATTCCTACAATAAGGAGCTGTCAGTCACATGGTTAGCTATTCTGAAAGGTTAAGGTTGTCACGAGGCAGACAGCCGTAGCGATACGACATGGGTTCAAATAGTATTTACACTAATTGTAATACTGAATCTCGGCTTGATTGAGCTTGTTTGGCACCTTGGAACCAATAGAATAGTCGCAATGAGTGTAAACCCCGCCAATCTGGAACTCCGGCTAGACCAGAGCAAACCCCATGAGTAATTCAAATATTTTCTGTTGTAATTGAACCCAGGTCTGGTAATAACGCAGTACTGATTCCTGTAAATCCACGGTCTCAAGTTCAACCTCCCTGACTCTTCGCCAAAAGAATGTCAAATGATCCAGTACATTATTCACCCCCCCTCTATGACCCAGTACATTCACACCCCCTCTATGACCCAGTACAATCACACACCCTCTATGACCCAGTACATTCACACCCCCTCTATGTCCCAGTACATTCACACACCCTCTATGACCCAGTACATTCACACCCCCTCTGACCCAGTACATTCACATCCCCTCAAGTACATTCACACCCCCCCCTCTATTACATCCCCCAAGTACATTCACACCCCCTCTACGACCAAGTACATTCACATCCCCCTTCATGACCCAGTACATTCACATCCCATCTATGACCCAGTACATTCACATCCCCTCTATGACCCAGTACATTCACATCCCCTCTATGACCCCAGTACACATTCACATCCCCTCTATGACCCAGTACATCTTTCACATCCCCTCTATAACCAAGTACATTCACATTCCCCCCTCTATGACCCAGTACATCTTTCACATCCCCTCTATAACCAAGTACATTCACACCCCTCTATGACCCCAGTACATTCACATCCCCTCTATGACCCAGTACATTCACATCCCCTCTATGACCAAGTACATTCACATCCCCTCTACGACCAAGTACATTCACTCCCCCTTCACGACCCAGTACATTCACACCCCTCTATGACCCAGTACATTCACATCCCCTCTATGACCCAGTACATCATTCACATCCCCTCTATGACCCCAGTACATTCACACCCCCTCTATGACCCAGTACATTCACACCCCTCTATGACCCAGTACATTACATTACATTCACACCCCTCTATGACCCAGTACATTCACACCCCTCTATGACCCAGTACATTCACACCCCTCTATGACCCCAGTACATTCACACCCCTCTATGCCCCAGTACATTCACACCCCCTCTATGACCCAGTACATTCACATCCCCTCTATGACCCCAGTACATTCACATCCCCTCTATGACCCCAGTACATTCACACCCCCTCTATGACCCAGTACATTCACACCCCTCTATGACCCAGTACATTCACACCCCCTCTATGACCCAGTCACATTCTATGACCCAGTACATTCACCCCCTCTATGACCCAGTACATCATTCACACCCCTCTATGACCCCAGTACATTCACACCCCCTCTATGACCCAGTACATTCACACCCCTCTATGACCCAGTACATTCACACCCCCCTCTATGACCCAGTACATCATTCACACCCCCTCTATGACCCCAGTACATTCACACCCCCTCTATGACCCCAGTACATTCACACCCCTCTATGAACCCAGTACATTCACACCCCTCTATGACCCCAGTACATTCACATGTCCCCCCTCTATGACCCAGTACATTCACACCCCCTCTATGACCCAGTACATTCACACCCCCTCTATGACCCAGTACATTCACACCGCTGCAGTGGGAAGAATTACCTGTCTGACTATGGGCTAGTCACAATGCTGCCATCTCTGTCGGCGACATCATTGGAGTCCAGCAGAGAGAAATGTAGTCCTCATTTTATCCTGTTGTATTCCTATCAGCAGAGAGGCATATTTCATGTAGTCCTCATTTTATCCTGTTGTATTCCTATCAGCAGAGAGGCATATTTCATGTAGTCCTCATTTTATCCTGTTGTATTCCTATCAGCAGAGAGAAATGTAGTCCTCATTTTATCCTGTTGTATTCCTATCAGCAGAGAGGCATATTTCATGTAGTCCTCATTTTATCCTGTTGTATTCCTATCAGCAGAGAGAAATGTAGTCCTCATTTTATCCTGTTGTATTCCTATCAGCAGAGAGAAATGTAGTCCTCATTTTATCCTGTTGTATTCCTATCAGCAGAGAGAAATGTAGTCCTCATTTTATCCTGTTGTATTCCTATCAGCAGAGAGAAATGTAGTCCTCATTATATCCTGTTGTGTTCCTATCAGCAGAGAGAAATGTAGTCCTCATTATATCCTGTTGTATTCATATCAGCATAGAGGCATATTTCATGTAGTCCTCATTATATCCTGTTATATTCCTATCAGCAGAGAGGCATATTTCATGTAGTCCTCATTATATCCTGTTATATTCCTATCAGCAGAGAGGCATATTTCATGTAGTCCTCATTATATCCTGTTATATTCCTATCAGCAGAGAGGCATATTTCATGTAGTCCTCATTATATCCTGTTATATTCCTATCAGCAGAGAGGCATATTTCATGTAGTCCTCATTTTATCCTGTTGTATTCCTATCAGCAGAGAGGCATATTTCATGTAGTCCTCATTTTATCCTGTTGTATTCCTATCAGCAGAGAGGCATATTTCATGTAGTCCTCATTTTATCCTGTTATATTCCTATGCATATTCATGTAGTCCTCATTATATCCTGTTGTATTCCTATCAGCAGAGAGGCATATTTCATGTAGTCCTCATTTGATCCTGTTATATTCCTATCAGCAGAGAGGCATATTTCATGTAGTCCTCATTTTATCCTGTTGTATTCCTATCAGCAGAGAGGCATATTTCATGTAGTCCTCATTTGATCCTGTTATATTCCTATCAGCAGAGAGGCATATTTCATGTAGTCCTCATTATATCCTGTTATATTCCTATCAGCAGAGAGGCATATTTCATGTAGTCCTCATTTGATCCTGTTATATTCCTATCAGCAGAGAGGCATATTTCATGTAGTCCTCATTATATCCTGTTGTATTCATATCAGCAGAGAGGCATATTTCATGTAGTCCTCATTTTATCCTGTTGTATTCCTATCAGCAGAGAGGCATATTTCATGTAGTCCTCATTATATCCTGTTATATTCCTATCAGCAGAGAGGCATATTTCATGTAGTCCTCATTTTATCCTGTTGTATTCCTATCAGCAGAGAGGCATATTTCATGTAGTCCTCTGTTATATTTATATCCTGTTATATTCCTATCAGCAGAGAGGCATATTTCATGTAGTCCTCATTATATCCTGTTATATTCCTATCAGCAGAGAGGCATATTTCATGTAGTCCTCATTTTATCCTGTTGTATTCCTATCAGCAGAGAGGCATATTTCATGTAGTCCTCATTATATCCTGTTATATTCCTATCAGCAGAGAGGCATATTTCATGTAGTCCTCATTATATCCTGTTATATTCCTATCAGCAGAGAGGCATATTTCATGTAGTCCTCATTATATCCTGTTATATTCCTATCAGCAGAGAGGCATATTTCATGTAGTCCTCATTATATCCTGTTATATTCCTATCAGCAGAGAGGCATATTTCATGTAGTCCTCATTATATCCTGTTATATTCCTATCAGCAGAGAGGCATATTTCATGTAGTCCTCATTATATCCTGTTATATTCCTATCAGCAGAGAGGCATATTTCATGTAGTCCTCATTATATCCCGTTTAATTCCGACTAAACAGAAGAAGGAAAAGGAACATAGATTCTATTGGCTGCTAATGACTGCAAGTAAAAATGTGTTTTAGGCATCACACTGGCCTTAAAGGAATGTATAAATTGAATTTACAATCTACCCTGACACAGTGCTGGTACGATAGCCAAAAATACATGAGGTGCTGATAAATCCAGAACGAGTAACCCTGTAAACCCTCTCTCCACCCACACACATTTAATTCCAGGGCCGTTGCTCTATCACCTCGGCTGTTCTACGCCTCGGCCTGTATCATTGTGATCAACAATATAAATGGTAGCGTAAACAGCTTATAGTGAAATTTAAAATATACCGCTCGCTTCCAAAAGGAAGTTGTTGTGTTGACTTTTTCGTTTACTTTAATCACTTTATCCCAGTCTTAACCTGCTACCCACACACTATTAGAGACAACAACCCTGTAGACAAGACCTAATCCACTAGAGACAACAACCCTGTAGACAATACCTAATCCACTAATAGAGACAACAACCCTGTTGACAACAGCTAATCCAATTAGAGACACCAACCCTGTAGACAATACCTAATCCACTAATAGAGACAACAACCCTGTTGACAATACCTAATCCACTAGGGACAACAACCCTGTTGACAATACCTAATCCACTAATAGAGACAACAACCCTGTTGACAATACCTAATCCACTAGGGACAACAACCCTGTTGACAATACCTAACCCACTAGGACAACAACCCTGTTGACAATACCTAATCCACTAATAGAGACAACAACCCTGTTGACAATACCTAATCCACTAATAGAGACAACAACCCTGTTGACAATACCTAATCCACTAGGGACAACAACCCTGTTGACAATACCTAATCCACTAGGGACAACAACCCTGTTGACAATACCTAATCCACTAATAGAGACAACAACCCTGTTGACAATACCTAATCCACTAATAGAGACAACAACCCTGTTGACAACACCTAATCCACTAATAGAGACAACAACCCTGTTGACAATACCTAATCCACTAGGACAACAACCCTGTTGACAATACCTAATCCACTAATAGAGACAACAACCCTGTTGACAATACCTAATCCACTAGGGACAACAACCCTGTTGACAATACCTAATCCACTAATAGAGACAACAACCCTGTTGACAATACCTAATCCACTAATAGAGACAACAACCCTGTTGACAACACCTAATCCACTAATAGAGACAACAACCCTGTTGACAACACCTAATCCACTAATAGAGACAACAACCCTGTAGACAATACCTAATCCACTAGAGACAACAACCCTGTTGACAATACCTAATCCACTAGGGACAACAACCCTGTTGACAACACCTAATCCACTAGGGACAACAACCCTGTTGACAACACCTAATCCACTAGAGACAACAACCCTGTTGTTATCTAATCCAACTTTTTATTTATTCTATTGAGATTTGTTATTTTACATGTAAAACGATAATGACACCATTTATTTTAGGATGTTACAGGCCTACTGCAATATAGACCCACGTTTTTAATGAGTCCTTTATCTCTACATTAGATCTGTTAATATTTATAAAAAATGTTTTCTTATAAACTAGTCATTCTGATACACGTCCGCGAACAAGGGCCTCTGATTCACTATATTACATATTTTCCTTCATAATATACCCGACCTCTACAATTAGGCCATATCATATATATATATATATATATACTTGTTATTTCTAATGTACAATCTTCAAATTAAATAAATAAACTATTTAAAAAGATCAGCCTTTCCCATCTTCCCCTAAATCAGAACCTGCTATTAAGTGGTATGTATCGGGATGTATCAGGATGTATCAGGATGTATCAGGAACTACTTCAACAGGAGGTACTGTAGCACAGCCATGTTGTAATCGTTGAGTCCTTGAACATGTGGTTGTTTACATATCATTTATCGCCAGATAAACATTCTGCTTCTCTGGTCAGAGCCTTTTGAAAGTGGGGTAGAGGACACGTTGTCTCTCCACTATTTCATGGGGAAATTGTTAATTATTAGTGAGTGGGGTGTTCTTCAATTGCCTTCTCTGTTGTTTAACAAGGCAATTTACATGTTGTAGTGAGTTAACATTGCTACGATCAGACGGGACCTTCCCTCTGCTCTGCCACCGAAATGGTGAGCCTTTTGAAAAACAATTGTTGCCACCTGTTCGTCAGTCATCGTTTCATGAAACACCTTGACTTTTCCTCCGTTGACTGATAGTTTACAACCTCTTTTATTCACTTAATAACATAATTACTGTATTCCCTTAATAACAGTATTACTGTATTCCCTTTATAACACTATTACTGTATTCCCTTCATAACAGTATTACTGTATTCCCTTTATAATAGTATTACGGTATTCCCTTTATAACACTATTACTGTATTCCCTTTATAACAGTATTACTGTATTCCCTTAATAAGAGTATTACTGTATTCCCTTTATAACACTATTACTGTATACCCCTAAATAACAGAATTACTGTATTCCCTTAATAAGAGTATTATTGTATTCCCTTTATAACACTATTACTGTATTCCCTTAATAACATAATTACTGTATTCCCTTAATAACAGAATTATTGTATTCCCTTTATAACACTATTACTGTATTCCCTTAATAACACTATTACTGTATTCCCTTAATTACACTATCATTCTTCTGCACTTTAGATGAAGTATTGTGGCTTTCATTGTTTAATTATCATACCGTAGCCTCTCTATGGTGTCTTTTAGGGAGTCCCACAGTAGTTTGTTTTATCATATAGCCTCTCTATGGTGTCTTTTAGGGAGTCCACGGTAGTTTGATTTATGATATAGCCTCTCTATGGTATCTTTTAGGGAGTCCCACAGTAGTTTGTTTTATCATATAGCCTCTCTATGGTGTCTTTTAGGGAGTCCACGGTAGTTTTCAATATCTTATTTACCGCTCGTATTTCTTTCATCATTTTATCACTGTAATCCATTCCTGTTTTTAAGGACTCAACCTCCCCCAGCAGCCCAGGCAGTAGATCCAGTTTTTTCAACTGCTCTCTCATGCTGGTAATCAATCTTTTCCAGACATAGTTATAAAACATCTCCAATGTTAGGGTTGGAATTTTAGATAACAGGTTCACTCTCAAAGCTCGAGGTCTTCGGTTCGCTGTACCTGATTAGTTTTCAAGCATATCAAAATGCTGATCAATAAATAGTTGAAGATTCTCTATATTATCCAGAATGTTTGTTTTGTCACCTAATCCTCAACTCTCATGATTAATTCATGGAGCAAGCTGTGCCTACCACGCTGCCACCTGTCACTCCAGTCTTCCTCTGTGCCTATAGCAGACAGCCAGAGAGGAGATAATGACTGACTATACCAGAGAGTTAGAGAGGAGATCATGACTGGCTATAGCAGACAGAGATGACTGGCTATAGCAGACAGAGAGGAGATAATGACTGACAATACCAGAGAGTTAGAGAGGAGATAATGACGGGCTAAAGCAGACAGTTAGAGAGGAGATAATGACTGGCTATAGCAGACAGAGATGAGATGACTGGCTATATCAGACAGTGTGGGGATAATGACTGGCTATACCAGGCAGTTAGAGAGGAGATAATGACTGGCTATTCCAGGCAGTTAGAGTGGAGATAATGACTGGCTATAGCAGACAGTTAGAACGGAGATAATGACTGGCTGTATCAGAGAGTTGGAGAGAAGATAATGATGACCTATAGCAGAAAGAGATGACTGGCTATAGCAGACAGAGAGGAGATAGTGACTGTCTATAGCAGACAGTTAGAGAGGAGATAATAACTGGCTATAGCAGGCAGTTAGAGTGGAGATAATGACTGGCTATACTAGGCAATTAGAGAGGAGATAATGACTGTCTATAGCAGACAGTTAGAGCGGAGATAATGACTGACTATAGCAGACAGTTAGAGAGGAGATAATGACTGGCTATAGCAGACAGTTCGAGAGGATATAATGACTTGCTATAGCAGAAAGTTAGAGTGGAGATAATGACTGGCTATATCAGACAGTTAGAGTGGAGATAATGACTGGCTATACTAGGCAATTAGAGAGGAGATAATGACTGGCTATAGCAGACAGTGTGCGGATAATGACTGGCTATACCAGGCAGTTAGAGAGGAGATAATGACTGGCTATACCAGGCAGTTAGAGTGGAGATAATGACTGGATAGCAGACAGTGTGGAGATAATGACTGGCTATAGCAGACATTTAGAGAGGAGATAATGACTGGCTATATCAGACATTGCGAGAGGAGATAATGACTGGCTATAGCAGACAGTTAGAGAGGAGATACTGACTGGCTATAGCAGACAGTGTGGAGATAATGACTAGCTATAGCATGGAGATAATGACTGGTTATAGCATACAGTTAGAGATGAGATAATGACTGGCTATAGCAGACATTTAGAGAGGAGATCATGACTGGCTATAGCAGACAGAGAGGAGATAATGACTGGCTATAGCAGACATATAGGAGATAATGGCTGCCTATAGCAGACAATGACTGGCTATAGCAGACATAGATGAGATAATGACTGGCTGTTACAGAGAGGTTACAGAGAGGCCAACCTCCATCAGAAACCCAGAGGCTGGACTGGTTATAGCAGGATACTAGAGATGCCAGGCCATCCCATAGCCTACAACACAGCACAGGAGAAAGAGTAGAGATTATCCAGGCTATAGCAGACAGAGAGGAGATTATCCTGGCTATAACAAACGGAGGGGAGATTATCCTGGCTATACCACACAGAGAGGAGATTATCCTGGCTATAACAAACAGAGAGGAGATTATCCTGGCTATAACAAACGGAGGGGAGATTATCCTGGCTATACCACACAGAGAGGAGATTATCCTGGCTATAACAAACGGAGAGGAGATTATCCTGGCTATAACAAACGGAGAGGAGATTATCCTGGATATAACACACGGAGAGGAGATTATCCTGGCTATACCACAGAGAGAGAGAGATTTCCCTGGCTATAGCAAACAGAGTAGATTATCCTGGCTATAGCAAACAGAGAGGAGATTATCCTGGATATAGCAAACAGAGGAGATTATCCTGGCTATAGTAGACAGAGGGGAGATTATCCTGGCTATAGAAAACAGAAAACAGAGAGGAGATTATCCTGGCTATAGCAAACAGAGAGGAGATTATCCTGGCTATAGCAAAGAGAGAGGAGATTATCCTGCCTATAGCAAACAGAAAGGAGATGATCCTGGCTATAGCGAACAGAGTAGATTTTCCTGGCTATAGCAAACAGAGAGGATATTATCAGAGCTATAACAAACAAAGAGGAGATTATCCTGGCTATAGCAAACAGTGCAGAGATTATCCTGGCTATAGCAAACAGAGAGGAGATTATCCTGGCTATAGCAGACAGAGAGGAAATTATCCTGGCTATAGAACACATATAGGAGATTATCATGGCTACAGCAAACAGAGAGGAGACTGTCCTGGCTATAGCAAACAGAGGGGAGATTATCCTGGCTATAGCAAACAGAGAGGATATTATCAGAGCTATAACAAACAAAGAGGAGATTATCCTGGCTATAGCAAACAGTGCAGAGATTATCCTGGCTATAGCAAACAGAGAGGAGATTATCCTGGCTATAGCAGACAGAGAGGAAATTATCCTGGCTATAGAACACATAGAGGAGATTATCATGGCTACAGCAAACAGAGAGGAGATTGTCCTGGCTATAGCAAAAATAGTGGAGATTATCCTGGCTATAGCAAATGGAGAGGAGATTATCCTGGCTATAGCAAACAGAGGGGAGATTATCCTGGCTATAGCAAACAGAGAGGAGATGGTCCTGGCTATAGCAGACAGAGAGGAGATTATCCTGGCTATAACAAACGGAGAGGAGATTATCCTGGCTATACCACACAGAGAGGAGATTATCCTGGCTATAACAAACAGAGAGGAGATTATCCTGGCTATAACAAACAGAGAGGAGATTATCCTGGCTATAACAAACAGAGAGGAGATTATCCTGGCTATAACAAACGGAGAGGAGATTATCCTGGCTATACCACACAGAGAGGAGATTATCCTGGCTATACCACACAGAGAGGAGATTATCCTGGCTATAACAAACAGAGAGGAGATTATCCTGGCTATAACAAACAGAGAGGAGATTATCCTGGCTATAACAAACAAGTTGATGACTTTTTGCAAATCCAATCAGTTTTCCTCATTGATTAAATGTCATCCCAATGTATAGACTTGTTTACAGGTTTAATGACTGGCTAACGTTTCTTTGCTACCTGCCAACTTTACTGTTTTTACTTTTTAATTACCGTTTTATATATATTTTTTCCCTCACTCTACTTTTTTCATTGAACTTTTCCACCCTGTTTTATCTGGACGTGGTTCTACAGGACCTCCACCAGCCAACCAGTAGTAACATTAACATGATGCTTTATCTGGACGTGGTTCTACAGGACCTCCACCAGCCAACCAGTAGTAACATTAACATGATGCTTTATCTGGACGTGGTTCTCCAGGACCTCCACCAGCCAACCAGTAGTAACATTAACATGATGCTTTATCTGGACGTGGTTCTACAGGACCTCCACCAGCCAACCAGTAGTAACATTAACATGATGCTTTATCTGGACGTGGTTCTCCAGGACCTCCACCAGCCAACCAGTAGTAACATTAACATGATGCTTTATCTGGACATGGTTCTACAGGACCTCCACCAGCCAACCAGTAGTAACATTAACATGATGCTTTATCTGGACGTGGTTCTACAGGACCTCCACCAGCCAACCAGTAGTAACATTAACATGATGCTTTATCTGGACGTGGTTCTACAGGACCTCCACCAGCCAACCAGTAGTAACATTAACATGATGCTTTATCTGGACATGGTTCTACAGGACCTCCACCAGCCAACCAGTAGTAACATTAACATGATGCTTTATCTGGACGTGGTTCTCAGGACCTCCACCAGCCAACCAGTAGTAACATTAACATGATGCTTTATCTGGACGTGGTTCTACAGGACCTCCACCAGCCAACCAGTAGTAACATTAACATGATGCTTTATCTGGACGTGGTTAACATGATGCTTTATCTCAGGACCTCCAACAGCCAACCAGTAGTAACATTAACATGATGCTTTATCTGGACGTGGTTCTTCAGGACCTCCACCAGCCAACCAGTAGTAACATTAACATGATGCTTTATCTGGACATGGTTCGTCAGGACCTCCACCAGCCGAAGCCAAGTAGTAACATTAACATGATGCTTTATCTGGACGTGGTTCTCCAGGACCTCCACCAGCCAACCAGTAGTAACATTAACATGATGCTTTATCTGGACATGGTTCGTCAGGACCTCCACCAGCCGAAGCCAAGTAGTAACATTAACATGATGCCTTCTAATTGCAGTCGCTGTACTATAATATACAGGAGAACGATCGCCTTACGGCGAGGATAGCTGTGCTACAAGCCCAGCTTCAGACGCAATCGTTAGGCAAGGGTAATTTCAGTGTAGGAAAGGATGAAACAGCGTCTCTGCCACCAGTAAGTACAGATAGTAACGTTAGTATAAATCCCCTCGCACGGTCCCCGCAGCCGGACAACTTTCTCACGGCTTCTGGAGGGAAATGCTGTAGAAATGCTCAACCGGTGTCGCTCATTCAGCCGACAAAACTTTCAACCAGTTCTCCCCATTAAGAAGTGAGTCGGAGTCTGAGGCCGAGCCTTCTTTTGTCTCCTCCCGTTACGGGGTCTGAGACGCCGAAGCTTCCCACCATTAGCTCTGACAAATTCAAAACCCTAGTCATTGGCAACTCCATTACCCGCAGTATTAGACTTAAAACAAATCATCCAGCGACCATACACTGTTTACCAGGGGGCAGGGCTACCGACGTTAAGGCTAATCTGAAGATGGTGCTGGCTAAATCTAAAACTGGCGAGTGTAGAGAGTGTAGAGATATTGTTATCCACGTCGGCACCAACGATGTTAGGATGAAACATTGAGGTCACCAAGCGCAACACAGCTTCAGCATGTAAATCAACTAGGAAGATGTGTCGGCATTGAGTAATTGTCTCTGGCCTCCCCCCAGTTAGGGGGAGTGATGAGCTCTACAGCAGAGTCTCACAACTCAATCGCTGGTTGAAAACTGTTTTCTGCCCCTCCCAAAATATATAATTTGTAGATAATTTGTAGATAATTGGCCCTCTTTCTGGGACTCACCCACAAACAGGACCAAGCCTGGCCTGCTGAGGAGTGATGGACTCCATCCTAGCTGGAGGGGTGCTCTCATCTTATCTACCAACATAGACAGGGCTCTAACTCCTCTAGCTCCACAATGAAATAGAGTGCAGGCCAGGCAGCAGGCTGTTTCCCAGCCTGCCAGCATAGTGGAGTCTGTCACTAGCACAGTCAGTGTAGTGAGCTCAGCTATCCCCATTGAGACCGTGTCTGTGTCTTGATCTAGATCAGGCAAAACTAAACATGATGGTGTTTGCCTTTGCAATCTCACTGGAATAAAGACCTCCTCCAATCCTGTCATTATTGACAGAGATCGGGATACCTCACATCTCAAAATAGGGCTACTTAATGTTAGATCCCTCACTTCCAAGGCCGTCATAGTCAATGAAGTAATCACTGGTCAAAATCTTGATGTGATTGGCCTGACTGAAACATGGCTTAAGCCTGATGAATTTACTGTGTTAAATGAGGCCTCACCTCCTGGTTACACAAGTGACCATATCCCCCACAAATTCAGCAAAGGTGGTGGTGTTGCTAACATTTATGATAGCAAATTTCAATTTACAAAAACCCCCAGACGTTTTCTTCTTTTGAGCTTCTAGTCATGAAATCTATGCAGCCTACCCAATCACGTTTTATACAGGCCTCCTGGGCTGGCATTTACAGCGTTCCTCACTGTGTAGCGAGCAGAGTACTAGAGCACTAGAGTACAAATATCGGTGAACCACCTAACTAAGGAACTACAGTCAGGGGCGGCAGGGTAGCCTAGTGGTTAGAGCGTTGGACTAGTAACCGAAAGGTTGCATGTTCGAATCCCCGAGCTGACAAGGTACAAATCTGTCGTTCTGCCCCTGAACAGGTTAACCCACTGTTCCTAGGCCGTCATTGAAAATAAGAATTTGTTCTTAACTGACTTGCCTAGTAAAATAAAAAAAATGTAACATTGAACTAGATGCAGTCGCACCCAAAAAACATCTGTCATTGTGTTATCGACTGTACGTTTGTTTATGCGTAACTCTGTGTTGTTGTTTGTGTTGCACTGCTTTGCTTTATCTTGGCCAGGTCGCAGTTGTAAATTAGAACTTGTTCTCAACTGGCCTACCTGGTTAAATAAAGGTGAAATAAAATAAAATGAAGTGAGAAACTAGCTCCCTGGTATACAGAAAATACCCGAGCTCTGAAGCAAGCTTCCAGAAAATTGGAACGGAAATGGCGCCACACCAAACTGGAAGTCTTCCGACTAGCTTGGAAAGACAGTACCGTGCCGTATCGAAGAGCCCTTACTGCTGCTCCACCAAACTGGAAGTCTTCTGACTAGCTTGGAAAGACAGTACCGTGCAGTATCGAAGAGCCCTTACTGCTGCTCCACCAAACTGGAAGTCTTCTGACTAGCTTGGAAAGACAGTACCGTGCAGTATCGAAGAGCCCTTACTGCTGCTCCACCAAACTGGAAGTCTTCTGACTAGCTTGGAAAGACAGTACCGTGCAGTATCGAAGAGCCCTTACTGCTGCTCCACCAAACTGGAAGTCTTCTGACTAGCTTGGAAAGACAGTACCGTGCCGTATCGAAGAGCCCTTACTGCTGCTCCACCAAACTGGAAGTCTTCAGACTAGCTTGGAAAGACAGTACCGTGCCGTATCGAAGAGCCCTTACTGCTGCTCAATCATCCTTTTTTTCCAACTTAATTAATTGAGGAGAATAAGAACAATCCTAAATGTATTTTTGATAATGTTGCAAAACTAACTAAAAAGCAGCATTCCTCAAGAGAAGATGGCTTTCACTTCAACAGTAATGAATTCATGAACTTCTTTGACAAAAAGATAATTATCATTAGAAAGCAAATTATGGACTCCTCTTTAAATCTGCGTATTTCTTCAAAGCTCAGTTGCCCTGAGTCTGCACAATACTGCCATTACCTACTGTCACGCCCTGATCTGTTTCACCTGTCCTTGTGATTGTCTCCACCCCCTCCAGGTGTCAATTATTTTACCTGGTGTATTTATCCCTGTGTTTACTTTCTCTCTGTAAAAGTTCGTATTATATGTTCAAGTCAACCAGCATGCTTTTCCCATGTGCCTGTCTTTTGTTCCCTTTTACTAGTACTCTCGGTTTTGACCTTTGCCTGCTTTTCTGGACTCCATTCCCGCCTGCATTAACATTCTGCCTGGCCTGACCTTGAGCCTGCCTGCCATTCTTGAACTCTGAACTGGTTTTGACATTTTGCCTGTCCACGACCATTCTCTTGCCTACCCCTCTCTTGAAAAAGCCAAACCTTGACCCCAAAAATATAAAAAACTATCGGCGTATTTCGTATCTCCCAATCCTCTCAAAGAATTTCAAAGAAACTGAAACTCACAGCCTTCCTGAGGACAAACAATGTATACGAAACACTTCAGTCTGGTTTTAGGCCCGATCATAGCACTGAGACTGCACTTGTGAAGATGGTAAATTACCTTTTAATGGCGTCAGACCAAGGTTCTGAATCTGTCCTTGTGCACCTAGACCTTAGTGTTGCTTTTGATACCATCGATCACCACATTCTTTTGGAGAGATTGGAAACCCAAATTGTTCTAGAGGGACATGTTCTGGCCTGGTTTTGATCTTATCTGTCAGAAAGATATCAGTTTGTCTCTGTGAATGGTTTGTACTCTGACAAATCAACTGTACATTTCAGTATTCCTCAAGGTTCCGTTTTAGGACCACTATTGTTTCCACTATATATTTGACCTCTTGGTGATGTCATTCGGAAACACAAAGCCAACTTTCAATGCTATGCGGACGATACACAGCTGTACATTTCAATGAAACATGGTGAAGCCCCAAAATTTCCTTCCTCGGACAAAACAGAGATGGTTGATCTAGGTCCCAAGAAACAAAGATCTTCTGTTGGAACTGACAATTAATCTTGTTGGTTGTACAGTCGTCTCAAACAAAACTGTGAAGGGCCTCGGAATAAGGGCCTTATTCTGGACCCTGATCTCTATTTTGAAAAACATATAAAAAATATATATTTTTTAAAAAAGGACAGCTTTTTTCCATCTTTGTAACAATGCAAAAATCAGAACCTTTCTGTCCAAAAATGTCATGTATTGTCATATTATGTCTTGTTCCTGTTCTTTCTCTTCACTCCGTTTCCCTCTGCTGGTCGTATTAGGTTACCTTCTCTTCCTCTCCTTCCCCGAGCTGTTCCTCATCTTCTCTAACTACCTCATTCACCCTTTTCCCACCTGTTCCCTTTTTTCCCTCTGATTAGGTCTCTATTTCTCTCTCTGTTCCTGCTTCTTTCTTTGTCAGATTCTCGTTTGAGTTTCTCATGCCAGAACCAAACTATCATCTCGTTTGCTTCACCCTTGTCCCATCCTGTCGGAATCTGCCTGTTCTTCTGATGCTACGTGTGATCAGGTACCTCTGTCCGCTACGACCCGCGCCTACCCAGAGAGACCAGCAGTCTGTCGCCGCAACCCAGCTATTCTCCTCTGCTGCTAAGAAGGGGACTCTTTTGTAAATATCAGAAGGACTTTCTGTTTCATTTGTCGCCCTCTCTGAGGGTTGTCTATTTTGCCATTTTCTACATCTGAAGAGGATCTATGTCTTCCCTGTGTTTTTACATTAAAGGACTCTGTTTTTGTTAAAGCGCTTTTGGGTCCTCACTCAAGTGCACAACAGAAGAATCTGACCAAGAATGGACCCAGCGATTTCGGATCCTTTCCACTCAGCCGTCGAGATCCAGGGAGCGATGCTAGGCAGACACGAGCAGGAATTGGCTGTTGCTCGACATGCCGTTGAGACCCTGACCGCCCAAGTCTCCGACCTCACAAGACAGGTTCACCATCTCCGCCTCGATCCACCGGCCACTTCCAGGGCTTCCGAATCTCCGGAGCCCAGAATCAATAACCCGCCGTGTTACTCTGGGGAGGCCACTGAATGCCGCTCGTTCCTCACCCAGTGTGATATTGTGTTTTCTCTCCAGCCCAACACTTACTCCAGGAGCACAGCTCGTATCGCCCACGTCATATCTCTCCTTACTGGACGGGCTTGTGAGTGGGGCACGGCTATCTGGGAGGTGAGGGCTGAGTGTACTAACATACCTTACATACCTTAAGGGAAGATTTCGGCAGTTGCCGTATGGTTAGTGAGAAAGTCCATATTGCAAATGTACGGTCCCTTACTAGACGTCCGAAAACGTTTGTAAAATTCGCGGACGGCGTCGGGCCGAGCGGCAGGGCCGGACCTACCGGGAAGTCATCAAATGAACTTTGTCGGACATTCGGTTTCCGTTTCACAAAAATAATAAGATTTTGGTCATTTTTCCACTGTCCCAGAATATCCCACAGGGGGGCATAAGCAATCATATTGCTATCGGACAAAACATCACGATTCACGACGGGGCCTTATCTCGAAAACGGAAAATATTTGAAGCCGAAACTCGGTGAGCGTAGGTTTGGCATAATGGGCAGTTGGCCCCGAACAAGATGGCGTCCAGGCCTCAACGGTTTTTGAGTTATGGCCATTTATCTGGGATTAAAGGTCCAAAATGAAAATAGAGAAATTATTTTTCCACTTCATGTCAAAGTCAAGGAGCCTCCGGTGTCAATAAAAAAGAACCAGCCATTTATCTATCGTCATTTAAGAGAAATCGTACAATGACAGATTGGTGATGTTCACGGATAGGTGTTTTTTTTTTTTTTTTCAACGGTTACAGATCCAGTTGCAGGGTGTTCTTACGAATCTTTTTAAAGTGTGCTGCGGAGCTCTGCGAGATTTCTGTGATTTTCTATGATTTTCTGAAATAACACACACTCACTAAACCCTCTGTAAATAACTCAGTTCTTAACGTAAAGACTTAAAACTCAGGATTCTGTAAAGGCATACCCCAATCAGGATATGGGTTTATTTATAGCTTCCTGTGCCAACCGGAAGTGCCTTAAATGATGTCATAGTGGCAGTTTCCAAGGGTTAAAAAGGTCAGATCTTTTCAAAACTTCATATGTGTGATTAGGCAATCCCCATAAACTGTAAGTCAGTCATTTCTCCCAACAGATGTCAAAGAAAAGCTCTCACACACACACACAGCAAGGATGGAGTGACAAAGTGCGGTGCTTAAAGACACAGAGAGCAGGCAATGGCATTACCATATACCCTAGGCCGTGCCGAGTTCAACGAGATATCCCGCTTGACCGTAGCTCGCTTGCATTTTACAACCATATTTTTATTTTTGGGTTACCAGGTGCCTATTTTAAACAGTCCATAAAGCACTCCGGGCGGCCCCCATGGATAGAGGGCCGTAGTAGGGTACTCCCATAGCGGGCATGGACAATAGGAGTCCCGGTAAATGCATTTACAACCATATTTTTATTTTTGGGTTACCAGTTGCACAACAATGCACGTGCATTTGAAATATGATTCTATAGTGAAAAAACATCACCAAATGGACATGATGAAGTCAACACAACGAGTGATGGAAAGGAGCAACTATCACTGCCAGGCCATCCCGAGTTCATCTGGCCAGTCAATTTTGCATTTCTGCAGGATTTTTGAGCATGTCAAATTTCATATGGTAAATGCCCATTGAACCATATTGCAAATGCACGTGCACTTGCAATATGATTGTATAGTGAAAAAACATCACCAAATGGACATGATGAAATCAACACAATGAGTGATGGAAAGGAACAACTATCACTGCTTGGCCATCCTGTGTTCATCAGGCCAGTAAATTTTGCATTTTTGAGCATGTCAAATTTCATATGGTAAATGCCCATTGAAACATATTGCAAATGCACGTGCACTTGCAATATGATTCAACAGTGAAAAAACATCATAAAATGGACATGATGAAGTCAACACAACGAGCGATGGAAAGGAGCAACTATCACTGCTCGGCCATCCTGTGTTCATCAGGCCAGTCAATTTTGCATTTTTGAGCATGTCAAATTTCATATGGTAAAATACAACTAAAGTATGTTGATACAGTTCTTATACGTGTGTAATTGACACAAAATTTGAAAGAATTACAAAAAAACGGTCCAGAAAGCACTTTTTTAAGGGTGTGTGAAGTTTTTTACAAAATTTTGACATTTTTGACTTTTGACTTTTGACTTCCTATGAAATCATATTGAAAATGGACAAAAGTATATTCATACAGTTCTTACACATGTGTAATTGACAAAAAAATCGAAAGAATTTCGAAAAACGGTCCAGAAAGCACTTTTTTAAGGGGTGATAAGTTTTTGACAAAAAATCATTTTTTCAAAATTTTGCTTTTGGATGTTGACTTGGGTGACATTTCCAATATGAAAAACCATGGTGGAGCGGATTCGCCACCTGTTGAATTTTTAAAGTGTTACAATTGGCAATTGCCATATGGCATTTGCAATACACTTTGCATGAATCAACGCCGAATTGGGTGGTATTGGACAATGTGTATATGGTTTGTCTGATGCCAATGACTTCCCATTCATTTTTGTCCATTTCAGGGGGGTATTCCCTTACCAGTATCAGGACTTTAAGGAGGAGATGATACGGGTTTTTGATCGTTCTGTTTTTGGGGAGGAAGCTTCCAGGGTCCTGTCTTCCCTATGTCAAGGTATTCGATCCATAACAGATTACTCTATTGAGTTTCGCACTCTTGCTGCCTCCAGTGACTGGAACGAGCCGGCTTTGCTCGCTCGTTTTCTGGAGGGTCTCCGCGCGGAGGTAAAGGATGAGATTCTCTCCCGGGAGGTTCCCTCCAGCGTGGATTCCTTGATTGAACTCGCTATTCGCATAGAGCGACGGGTTGATCTTCGTCACCGAGCTCGGGGAAAGGAGCTCGCGTTCTCCGTTGCCCCCCCTCTCCGCATCACTACCATCTTCCTCCGCCGGCTCGGGTGCTGAGCCTATGCAGCTGGGGGGGTATCCGCATCTCGACTAAGGAGAGGGAACGGAGAATCACCAACCGCCTCTGTCTCTATTGCGGTTCCGCTGGTCATTTTGTCACTTCATGTCCAGTAAAAGCCAGAGCTCATCAGTAAGAGGAGGGCTACTGGTGAGCGCTACTACTCTGGTCTCTCCTTCAAGATCCTGCACTACCTTGTCGGCCCATCTACGCTGGACCGGTTCGTCAGCTTCCTGCAGCGCCTTGATAGACTCTGGGGCGGAGGGCTGTTTTATGGACGAGACCTGGGCTCGGGAACATGACATTCCTCTCAGACAGTTAAAGGAGCCCACGGCCTTGTTCGCTCTGGATGGGAGTTCTCTCCCCAGGATTCAGCGTGAAACGCTACCTTTAACCCTCACTGTCTCTGGTAATCATAGCAAAACCATTTCTTTTTAAATTTTTCGTTCACCTTTTACACCTGTTGTTTTGGGTCATCCCTGGCTAGTTTGTCATAATCCTTCTATTAATTGGTCTAGTAATTCTATCCTCTCCTGGAACGTCTCTTGTCATGTGAAATGTTTAATGTCTGCTATCTCTCCTGTTTCCTCTGTCTCTTCTTCACAGGAGGAGCCTGGTGATTTGACGAGGGTGCCGGAGGAATATCACGATCTGCGCACGGTGTTCAGTCGGTCCAGGGCCACCTCTCTTCCTCCGCACCGGTCGTATGATTGTAGTATTGATCTCCTTCCAGGAACCCCCCGGGGTAGACTATACTCTCTGTCGGCTCCCGAACGTAAGGCTCTCAAAGATTATTTGTCTGTAGCTCTCGACGCCGGTACCATAGTCCCCTCCTCCTCTCCCGCCGGAGCGGGGTTTTTTTTGTGAAGAAGAAGGACGGGTCCCTGCGCCCCTGCATAGATTATCGAGGGCTGAATGACATAACAGTTAAGAATCGTTATCCGCTTCCTCTTATGTCTTCAGCCTTCGAGATCCTGCAGGGAGCCAGGTTTTTCACTAAGTTGGACCTTCGTAATGCTTACCATCTCGTGCGCGTCAGGGAGGGGGACGAGTGGAAAACGGCGTTTAACACTCCATTAGGGCACTTTGAATACCGGGTTCTTTCTTTCAGCCTCGCAAACGCTCCAGCTGTCTTTCAGGTATTAGTAAATGACGTCCTGAGAGACATGCTGAACATCTTTGTTTTCGTTTACCTTGACGATATCCTGATTTTTTCACCGTCACTCCAGATTCATGTTCAGCACGTTCGACGTGTCCTCCAGCGCCTTTTAGAGAATTGTCTTTATGTGAAGGCTGAGAAGTGCACTTTTCATGCCTCCTCCGTCACATTTCTCGGTTCTGTTATTTCCGCTGAAGGCATTAAGATGGATCCCGCTAAGGTCCAAGCTGTCATTGATTGGCCCGTTCCTAAGTCACGCGTCGAGCTGCAGCGCTTTCTCGGCTTCGCGAATTTCTATCGTCAATCATCCATAATTTCGGTCAGGTGGCAGCTCCCCTCACAGCCCTTACTTCTGTCAAGACGTGCTTTAAGTGGTCCGATTCCGCCCAGGGAGCTTTTGATCTTCTCAAGAATCGTTTTACATCCGCACCTATCCTTGTTACACCTGACGTCTAGACAGTTCGTTGTCGAGGTTGACGCGTCAGAGGTGGGCGTGGGAGCCATTCTTTCTCAGCGCTCCCTCTCTGACGACAAGGTCCACCCTTGCGCGTATTTTTCTCATCGCCTGTCGCCGTCGGAACGTAACTATGATGTGGGAAACCGCGAACTGCTCGCCATCCGCTTAGCCCTAGGCGAATGGCGACAGTGGTTGGAGGGGGCGACCGTTCCTTTTGTCGTTTGGACTGACCATAGGAACCTTGAGTACATCCGTTCTGCCAAACGACTTAATGCGCGTCAGGCTCGTTGGGCGCTGTTTTTCGCTCGTTTCGAGTTCGTAATTTCTTATCGTCCAGGCTCTAAGAACACCAAGCCTGATGCTTTATCTCGTCTCTTCAGTTCTTCAGTAGTCTCCACCGACCCCGAGGGGATTCTCCCTGAGGGGCGTGTTGTCGGGTTGACTGTCTGGGGAATTGAGAGGCAGGTAAAGCAAGCACTCACTCACACTCCGTCGCCGCGCGCTTGTCCTAGGAACCTTCTTTTCGTTCCCGTTCCTACTCGTCTGGCCGTTCTTCAGTGGGCTCACTCTGCCAAGTTAGCCGGCCACCCCGGCGTTCGGGGTACGCTTGCTTCCATTCGGCAGCGTTTTTGGTGGCCCACTCGGGAGCGTGACACGCGTCGTTTCGTGGCTGCTTGTTCGGTCTGCGCGCAGACTAAGTCCGGTAACTCCCCTCCTGCCGGCCATCTCAGACCGCTTCCCATTCCCTCTCGACCGTGGTCTCACATCGCCTTAGATTTTATCACCGGACTGCCTTCGTCAGCGGGGAAGACTGTTATTCTTACGGTTGTCGATAGGTTCTCTAAGGCGGCTCATTTTATTCCCCTCGCTAAGCTCCCTTCTGCTAAAGAAACGGCACAAATCATCATCGAGAATGTTTTCAGAATTCATGGCCTTCCGTCAGACGTCGTTTCGGACAGGGTTCCGCAATTCAAGTCTCAATTTTTGAGGGAGTTTTGCCGTTTGATTGGAGCTTCCGTCAGTCTCTCTTCCGGCTTTCACCCTCAGTCTAACGGTCAAGCAGAACGGGCCAATCAGACTATTGGTCGCTTCTTACGCAGTCTTTCTTTTCGTAACCCTGCGTCTTGGTCAGAACAGCTCCCCTGGGCAGAATACGCCCACGACTCGCTTCCTTCATCTGCGACCGGTCTATCTCCTTTTCAGAGTAGCCTCGGGTACCAGCCTCCGCTGTTCTCGTCTCAGCTCGCCGAGTCCTGCGTCCCCTCCGCTCAGGCTTTTGTCCAACGTTGTGAGCGCACCTGGAAGAGGGTCAGGTCTGCACTTTGCCGTTATAGGGCGCAGACTGTGAGAGCCGCTAATAAGCGTAGAACTAAGAGTCCTAGATATTGTCGCGGTCAGAGAGTATAGCTCTCCACTCAAAACCTTCCCCTTAAGACAGCTTCTCGCAAGTTGACCCCGCGGTTCATTGGTCCGTTCCGTATTTCTCAGATCATTAATCCTGTCGCAGTGCGACTTCTTCTCCCGCGATATCTTCGTCGCGTCCACCCGGTCTTCCATGTCTCCTGTGTTAAGCCCGTTCTCCGCGCCCCCGCTCGTCTTCCCGCCCCCCCCATCCTTGTCGAGGGCGCACCTATCTACAGGGTCCGTAAGATTTTGGACATGCGTCCTCGGGGCCGTGGTCATCAGTACCTAGTAGATTGGGAGGGGTACGGTCCTGAGGAAAGGAGTTGGGTTCCCTCTCGGGACGTGCTGGACCGTTCGCTGATCGATGATTTCCTCCGTTGCCGCCAGGTTTCCTCCTCGAGTGCGCCAGGAGGCGCTCGGTGAGTGGGGGGGTACTGTCATGTATTGTCATATTATGTCTTGTTCCTGTTCTTTCTCTTCACTCCGTTTCCCTCTGCTGGTCGTATTAGGTTACCTTCTCTTCCTCTCCTTCCCCCAGCTGTTCCTCATCTTCTCTAACTACCTCGTTCACCCTTTTCCCACCTGTTCCCTTTTTTCCCTCTGATTAGGTCTCTATTTCTCTCTCTGTTCCTGCTTCTTTCTTTGTCAGATTCTCGTTTGAGTTTCTCATGCCAGAACCAAACTATCGTCTCGTTTGCTTCACCCTTGTCCCATCCTGTCGGAATCTGCCTGTTCTTCTGATGCTACGTGTGATCAGGTACCTCTGTCCGCTACGACCCGCGCCTACCCAGAGAGACCAGCAGTCTGTCGCCGCAACCCAGCTATTCTCCTCTGCTGCTAAGGGGACTCTTTTGTAAATATCAGAAGGACTTTCTGTTTCATTTGTCGCCCTCTCTGAGGGTTGTCTATTTTGCCATTTTCTACATCTGAAGAGGATCTATGTCTTCCCTGTGTTTTTACATTAAAAGACTCTGTTTTTGTTAAACCGCTTTTGGGTCCTCACTCAAGTGCACAACAAAAAATTTGGCAAGAAACTTTATTGAAGCTTTTGTCACTTCTAGGTTAGTCTACTGCAATGCTCTACTTTCCAGCTACCTGGATAAAGCTCTAAATGAACTTCAGTTAGTGCTGAACACAGCTGCTAGAATCTTGACTAGAACCCCAAAAATTGCATCATATTACTCCAGTGCTAGCCTCTCTACACTGGCTTCCTGTTAATGCTAGGGCTGATTTCATGGTTTTACTGCTAACCTACAAAGCATTACATGGGCTTGCTCCTACCTATCTCTCTGATTTGGACCTGCCCTACATACCTAAACATACGCTACGGTCACAAGACGCAGGCCTCCTTACTGTCCCTAGAATTTCTAAGCAAACAGCTAGAGGCAGGGCTTTCTCCTATAGAGCTCAATTTTTATGGAATGGTCTGCCTACCCATGTGAGAGACGGTCTCAACCTTTAAGTCTTTATTGAAGACTCGTCTTTTCAGTAGGTCCTATGAGTGTAGTCTGGCCCAGGGGTGTGAAGGTGAACGGAAAGGCACTGGAGCGACGAACGGCCCTTGCTGTCTCTGCCTGGCCTGTTCCCCTCTTTCCACTGGGATTCTCTGCCTCTAACCCTATTAGAGGCAGAGAGTCACTGGCCTACTGGTGCTCTTCCATGCCGTCCCTAGGAGGGGTGTGTCTGTTGAGTGGGTTGAGTTACTGATATGATCTTCCTGTCCGGGTTGGTGCCCCCCTCGGGTCCGTGCCGTGGGGGATATCATTGTGGGATATACTCTGCCTTGTCTCAGGGTAGGAGGTTGGTGGATGAAGATATGCCTCTAGTGGTGTGGGGGGTGTGCTTTGGCAATGTGGGTGGGGTTATATCCTGTCTGTTTGGCCATGTCCGGGGGTATCGTCGGACAGGGCCACAGTGTCTCCTGACCCACAGTGTCTCCTGACCCCTAGTGTCTTAGCCTCCAGTATTTATGCTGCAATAGTTTATGTGTCGGTTTCTAGGGTCAGTCTGTTAAATCTGGAGTATTTCTCCTGTCTTATCATGTGTCCTGTGTGAATTTAAGTATGCTCCCTCTAATTTTCTCTTTCTTTCTCTGTCTCCTTTTCTCTCTCTTTCTCTCTCTCTCTCTTTCTATCTCTCTTCTCTCGGAGGACCTGAGCCCTAAGACCATGCCTTAAGACTACCTGGCCTGATGATTCCTGCTGTCCCCAGTCCACCTGGTCATGCTGCTGCTCAAGTTTCAAGTGTTCTGCCTGCGGCTATGGAATCCTGACCTGTTCACTGGACGTGCTACCTTGTCCCAGACCTGCTGTTTTCGACTCTCTCTATCGCACCTGCTGTCTCTAACTCTGAATGATTGGCTATGAAAAGCCAACTGACATTTACTCCTGAGGTGCTGACCTGTTGCACCCTCTACAACCACTGTGATTATTATTATCTGACCCTGCTTGTCATCTATGAACGATTGAACATCTTGGCCATGCTCTGTTATAATCTCCACCCGGCAGAAGAGGATTGGTCACCCCTCAGAGCCTGGTTCCTCTCTAGGTTTCTTTCTAGGTTCCGGTCTTTCTAGGGAGTTTTTCCTAGCCACCGTGCTTCTACATCTGCATTGCTTGCTGTTTGAGGTTTTAGGCTGGGTTTCTGTACAGTACTTTGTGACATCGGATGACGTAAAAAGAGATTTATAAATAAATGTGAGTCAGTGGTATAAAGTATAGGAGTTTTAGAAGACGTCCTGCTACACATTCAGCTGACGGAGAGAGTAATTAACCTGGAGAGACAGAGAGAGGAATGAACCTGGAGAGAAGGAGAGAGTAATGAATCTGGAGAGACAGAGAGTAATGAACCTGGACAGACAGAGAGAGTAATGAACCTGGAGAGATGGAGAGAGTAATGAACCTGGAGAGATGGAGAGAGTAATGAACCTGGAGAGACGGAGAGAGTAATGGACCTGGAGAGATGGAGAGAGTAATGAACCTGGAGAGATGGAGAGAGTAATGAACCTGGAGAGACGGAGAGAGTAATGGACCTGGAGAGATGAGAGAGTAATGAACCTGGAGGGACGGAGAGAGTAATGGACCTGGAGAGATGAGAGAGTAATGAACCTGGAGAGATGGAGAGAGTAATGAACCCGGAGAGATGGAGAGAGTAATGAACCCGGAGAGATGGAGAGAGTAATGAACCCGGAGAGACGGAGAGAGTAATGAACCTGGAGAGACAGAGAGAGTAATGAACCTGGAGAGATGAGAGAGTAATGAACCTGGAGAGATGGAGAGAGTAATGAACCTGGAGAGATGGAGAGAGTAATGAACCTGGAGAGATGGAGAGAGTAATGAACCTGGAGAGATGGTGAGAGAAATGAACCTGGAGAGATGAGAGAGTAATGAACCTGTAGAGATGGAGAGAGTAATGAACCTGGAGAGATGGAGAGTGTAATGAACCTGGAGAGACAGAGAGAGTAATGAACCTGGAGAGACAGAGAGAGTAATGAACCTGGAGAGATGAGAGAGTAATGAACCTGGAGAGATGGAGAGAGTAATGAACCTGGAGAGATGGAGAGAGTAATGAACCTGGAGAGATGGAGAGAGTAATGAACCTGGAGAGATGGAGAGAGTAATGAACCTGGAGAGATGGAGAGAGTAATGAACCTGGAGAGACAGAGATAGTAATGAACCTGGAGAGACAGAGAGATGAATGAACCTGGAGAGATGGAGAGAGTAATGGACCTGGAGAGATGGAGAGAGTAATGAACCTGGAGAGAGTAATGAACATGGAGAGATGAGGAGAGTAATGAACCTGGAGAGACAGAGAGAGTAATGAACCTGGAGAGATGGAGAGAGTAATGGACCTGGAGAGATGGAGAGAGTAATGGACCTGGAGAGATGGAGAGAGTAATGAACCTGGAGAGATGGAGAGAGTAATGAACCTGGAGAGATGGAGAGATTAATGAACCTGGAGAGATGGAGAGAGTAATGGACATGGAGAGATGGAGAGAGTAATGAACCTGGAGAGATGAGAGAGTTATGAACCTGGAGAGAGTAATGAACCTGGAGAGATGGAGAGAGTAATGAACCTGGAGAGACGGAGAGAGTAATGAACCTGGAGAGATGGAGAGAGTAATGAACCTGGAGAGATGGAGAGAGTAATGAACCTGGACAGATGGAGAGAGTAATGAACCTGGAGAGATGGAGAGAGTAATGAACCTGGAGAGACAGAGATATTAATGAACCTGGAGAGAGTAATGAACATGGAGAGATGAGGAGAGTAATGAACCTGGAGAGACAGAGAGAGTAATGAACCTGGAGAGATGGAGAGAGTAATGGACCTGGAGAGATAATGTAATGGACCTGGAGAGATGGAGAGAGTAATGAACCTGGAGAGATGGAGAGAGTAATGAACCTGGAGAGATGGAGAGATTAATGAACCTGGAGAGATGGAGAGAGTAATGGACCTGGAGAGATGGAGAGAGTAATGAACCTGGAGAGATGAGAGAGTTATGAACCTGGAGAGAGTAATGAACCTGGAGAGATGGAGAGAGTAATGAACCTGGAGAGACGGAGAGAGTAATGAACCTGGAGAGATGGAGAGAGTAATGAACCTGGAGAGATGGAGAGAGTAATGAACCTGGACAGATGGAGAGAGTAATGAACCTGGAGAGATGGAGAGAGTAATGAACCTGGAGAGACAGAGATATTAATGAACCTGGAGAGATGAGAGTAAGAACCTGGAGAGTAGTGATCCTGGAGAATGATGAACCTGGAGAGATGGAGAGAGTAATGAACCTGTAATGAACCTGGGGAGGGTAATGGAGAGATGGAGAGAGTAATGAACCTGGAGAGATGGAGAGAGTAATGAACCTGGAGAGTAATGAACCTGGAGAGATGGAGAGAGTAATGAACCTGGAGAGACGGAGAGAGTAATGAACCTGGAGAGATGGTGAGAGTAATGAACCTGGAGAGATGGAGCGAGTAATGAACCTGGAGAGATGAGAGAGTAATGAACCTGGAGAGATGGAGAGAGTAAATGAACCTGGAGATACAGAGAGAGTAATGAACCTGGAGAGATGAGAGAGTAATGAACCTGGAGAGATGGAGAGAGTAATGAACCTGGAGAGACGGAGAGAGTAATGGACCTGTAATGAACCTGGAGAGATGGAGAGAGTAATGAACCCGGAGAGATGGAGAGAGTAATGAACCCGGAGAGATGGAGAGAGTAATGAACCTGGAGAGACGGAGAGAGTAATGAACCTGGAGAGACAGAGAGAGTAATGAACCTGGAGAGATGAGAGAGTAATGAACCTGGAGAGATGGAGAGAGTAATGAACCTGGAGAGATGGAGAGAGTAATGAACCTGGAGAGATGGAGAGAGTAATGAACCTGGAGAGACAGAGAGAGTAATGAACCTGGAGAGACAGGGAGATTAATGAACCTGGAGAGACGGAGAGAGTAATGAACCTGGACAGATGAAGAGAGTAATAAACCTGGAGAGATGGAGAGAGTAATGAACCTGGAGAGATGGAGAGAGTAATGAACCTGGAGAGATGGAGAGAGTAATGAACCTGGAGAGATGGAGAGAGTAATGAACCTGGAGAGACAGAGAGAGTAATGAACCTGGAGAGACAGAGAGAGTAATGAACCTGGAGAGATGAGAGAGTAATGAACCTGGAGAGATGGAGAGAGTAATGAACCTGGAGAGATGGAGAGATTAATGAACCTGGAGAGATGGAGAGAGTAATGGACCTGGAGAGATGGAGAGAGTAATGAACCTGGAGAGAGTAATGAACATGGAGAGATGAGGAGAGTAATGAACCTGGAGAGACAGAGAGAGTAATGAACCTGGAGAGATGGAGAGAGTAATGGACCTGGAGAGATGGAGAGAGTAATGGACCTGGAGAGATGGAGAGAGTAATGAACCTGGAGAGATGGAGAGAGTAATGAACCTGGAGAGATGGAGAGATTAATGAACCTGGAGAGATGGAGAGAGTAATGGACCTGGAGAGATGGAGAGTAATGAACCTGGAGAGATGAGAGAGTTATGAACCTGGAGAGAGTAATGAACCTGGAGAGATGGAGAGAGTAATGAACCTGGAGAGATGGAGAGAGTAATGAACCTGGAGAGAAGGAGAGAGTAATGAACCTGGAGAGATGGAGAGAGTAATGAACCTGGAGAGATGGAGAGAGTAATGAACCTGGAGAGATGAGGAGAGTAATGAACCTGGAGAGATGGAGAGAACAATGGACCTGGAGAGATGGAGAGAGTAATGAACCTGGACAGATGGAGAGAGTAATGAACCTGGAGAGATGGAGAGAGTAATGAACCTGGAGAGACAGAGATATTAATGAACCTGGAGAGATGAGAGAGTAATGAACCTGAGAGAGTAGTGATCCTGGAGAGAGTGATGAACCTGGAGAGATGGAGAGAGTAATGAACCTGGAGAGAGTAATGAACCTGGGGAGGGTAATGAACCCGAAGAGATGGAGAGAGTAATGAACCTGGAGAGATGGAGAGAGTAATGAACCTGGAGAGTAATGAACCTGGAGAGATGGAGAGAGTAATGAACCTGGAGAGACGGAGAGAGTAATGAACCTGGAGAGATGGTGAGAGTAATGAACCTGGAGAGAGTAATGAACCTGGAGAGATGAGAGAGTAATGAACCTGGAGAGATGGAGAGAGTAAATGAACCTGGAGATACAGAGAGAGTAATGAACCTGGAGAGATGAGAGAGTAATGAACCTGGAGAGAGTAGTGATCCTGGAGAGAGTAATGAACCTGGAGAGATGGAGAGAGTAATGAACCTGGAGAGATGAGAGAGTAATGAACCTGGAGAGACAGAGAGAGTAATGAACCTGGAGAGACGGAGAGAGTAATGAACCTGGAGAGATGGAGAGAGTAATGAACCTGGAGAGATGGAGAGAGTAATGGAGAGAGTAATGAACCTGGAGAGATGGGAGAGTAATGAACCTGGAGAGATGGAGAGAGTAATGAACCTGGAGAGATGAACCTGGAGAGGAGAGAGTAATGAACCTGGAGAGACGGAGAGAGTAATGAACCTGGAGAGACAGAGAGAGTAATGAACCTGGAGAGACGGAGAGAGTAATGAACCTGGAGAGATGGAGAGAGTAATGAACCTGGAGAGATGGAGAGAGTAATGGAGAGAGTAATGAACCTGGAGAGACAGAGAGAGTAA
Source organism: Oncorhynchus tshawytscha (assembly GCF_018296145.1). Taxonomy (NCBI): domain Eukaryota; kingdom Metazoa; phylum Chordata; class Actinopteri; order Salmoniformes; family Salmonidae; genus Oncorhynchus; species Oncorhynchus tshawytscha. Next base: position 1,683,175 of record NC_056437.1, on the reverse strand, counting down.
TGAACCTGGAGAGATGAGAGAGTAATGAACCTGGAGAGAGTAGTGATCCTGGAGAGAGTAATGAACCTGGAGAGATGGAGAGAGTAATGAACCTGGAGAGATGAGAGAGTAATGAACCTGGAGAGACAGAGAGAGTAATGAACCTGGAGAGACGGAGAGAGTAATGAACCTGGAGAGATGGAGAGAGTAATGAACCTGGAGAGATGGAGAGAGTAATGGAGAGAGTAATGAACCTGGAGAGATGGAGAGAGTAATGAACCTGGAGAGATGGAGAGAGTAATGAACCTGGAGAGAGTAATGAACCTGGAGAGATGAGAGAGTAATGAACCTGGAGAGACGGAGAGAGTAATGAACCTGGAGAGACAGAGAGAGTAATGAACCTGGAGAGATGAGAGAGTAATGAACCTGGAGAGAGTAGTGATCCTGGAGAGAGTAATGAACCTGGAGAGATGGAGAGAGTAATGAACCTGGAGAGATGAGAGAGAGTAATGGACCTGGAGAGATGGAGAGACTAATGGACCTGGAGAGATGGAGAGAGTAATGAACCTGGAGAGATGGAGAGAGTAACGAACCTAGAGAGACGGAAAGACTAATGAACCTGGAGAGATGGAGAGAGTAATGAACCTGGAGAGACAGAGAGAGTAATGAACCTGGAGAGATGGAGAGAGTAATGAACCTGGAGAGACAGAGAGAGTAATGAACCTGGAGAGATGGAGAGAGTAATGAACCTGGAGAGATGGAGAGAGTAATGAACCTGGAGAGACAGAGAGAGTAATGAACCTGGAGAGATGAGAGAGTAATGAACCTGGAGAGACGGAGAGAGTAATGAATCTGGAGAGATGAGAGAGTAATGAACCTGGAGAGACGGAGAGAGTAATGAACCTGGAGAGACAGAGAGAGTAATGAACCTGGAGAGATGAGAGAGTAATGAACCTGGAGAGACGGAGAGAGTAATGAACCTGGAGAGATGGAGAGAGTAATGAACCTGGAGAGACAGAGAGAGTAATGAACCTGGAGAGATGAGAGAGTAATGAACCTGGAGAGACAGAGAGAGTAATGAACCTGGAGAGACGGAGAGAGTAATGAACCTGGAGAGATGGAGAGAGTAATGAACCTGGAGAGATGGAGAGAGTAATGGAGAGAGTAATGAACCTGGAGAGATGGAGAGAGTAATGAACCTGGAGAGATGATGAAGAGTAATGAACCTGGAGAGATGAGAGAGTAATGAACCTGGAGAGACGGAGAGAGTAATGAACCTGGAGAGACGGAGAGAGTAATGAACCTGGAGAGATGGAGAGAGTAATGAACCTGGAGAGATGGAGAGAGTAATGAACCTGGAGAGATGGAGAGAGTAATGAACCTGGAGAGATGAGAGAGTAATGAACCTGGAGAGACGGAACAATCTAACGTAATGAACACATACTGCACTGTTACAAGTGTTCCGTCTTTTGTTTGACAAACAGAGAAAGTAATATTAGGAGACAGTTATACAGGGAAATCCATCTCTCTCTCTCCCAACAGCACCTGGAGCGGCTTCTTCCCCCTGTCTGACTGAAAATACAGAGGGAGAACTTTGATATTAGCTCAAACAGCTGTTAGCGAAATCTACTTTTGTAAAAGGAACGTCAGCTCCATACCTTACACAAGGTCTCCCATCGGCATCTGGAGCTCCTGTCTCTGCCTGTCTGATCAGCGGGAAATGTTTTGTAATTAACGCTCAAACATCACTGTTATATATGCTGACATGTTGCACAGTAATGGAATGTGTTATGCAGTTATGATCAGAAATAAAGGACGGAGAGATGCTACTCATTGTGAAATGGTCACATTTAATGAACAACCTCTCATTGTATATATATCTATAAAAATAACCCAGGTACAGGTTACAAGAATCTAAAGCTAATACATACATTATTAAATAATAAATGTTTTTCATTTTAAAGATACATATCATAGTTTTTACAAAATATGATGGTGGAGAATTAAGCCATTCTGAATGTCTGAAAAAACCCAACTTGGGGCTCTATTCAATCCGCATTGCGGAACTTCAGCTTTACAGGCTGATTGACATTTAAAGGCAATGTTCCCACTTTAGCGGAGACTGCATTAACGGTAAACGCTGCACATGTCGGCTCAATCGGAAATTACCTTTAAATTTCTATCGCAAAATCTATAATGCTTCAGCTTTTGAAGAGAGCCCCAAAATCCTATAAACACAGAACCAGTCAACCGTTTGGCCACACCTACACATTTTCTTTATTTCTACTTTTTTCTCGATTGCAGAATAATAGTGAAGACATCAAAATGATGAAATAGCACATGGAATCATGTTGTAAAAATAAGTGTTAAACAAATCAAAACATATTTTATATTTGAGATTCTTCAAAGTAGCCACCCTTTGCTTTTTGACAGCTTTGCAAACTCTTGGCATTCTCTCAACCAGCTTCATGAGGTAGTCACCTGGAATGTATTTCAATTAACATGTGTGCCCTGTTAAAAGTTAATTTGTGGAATTTATTTCCTTCTTAATGTCTTTGAGCCAATCAGTTGTGTTGTGACAAGGTAGGGTGGTATACAGAAGATAGCCCTATTTGGTAAAATACCAAGTCCATATTATGGCTAGAACAGATCAAATAAGCAAAGAGAAACGACAGTCCATCATTACTTTAAGAAATTAAGGTCAGTGAATGCGGAACATTTCAAGAACTTTGAAAAGTTTCTTCAAGTGCAGTCGCAAAAACGATCAAGTGCATTGATGAAACTGGTTGTCATGTGGACCACCACAGGAAAGGAAACCCAGAGTTACCTCTGCTGCAGAGGATACGTTTATTAGAGTTAACTGCACCTCAGATTGTAGCCTAAATAAATGCTTCACGGAGTTCCAGTAACAGACACATCTCAGCAACTCACTGTTCAGAGACTGCGTGAATCAGGTCTTCATGGTCGAATTGCTGCAAAGACATCACTACTAAAGGACACCAATAAGAAGAAGAGAATTGATTGAGCCAAAAAACACGGGAAATGCACATTAGACCGGTGGAAATCTGTCCTTTGGTCTGATGAGTCCAAATTGGAGATTTTTGGTGAACGGATGATCTCTGCATGTGTGGTTACCACAGTGAAGCATGGAAGAGGAGGTGTGAATCTGTGGGGGTGCTTTGCTGGTGACACTGTCAGTGATTTATTTAGAATTCAAGGCACAATTAACCAGAATGGCTACCACAGCATTCTGCAGCAATACGCCATCCCATCTGGTTTGCACTTACTGGAACAAAAAAAAAATGGTTTCAACAGGACAGGGACCCAACACACCTCCTGGCTGTGTAAGGGCTATTTGACCAAGAAGGAGAGTGATGGAGTGCTGCATCAGATGACAAGGACTCCACAATCACCCAATCCAAACCCAATTGAGATGGTTTGGGATGAGTTGGACCTCCGAGTGAAGGAAAAGCAGCCAACAAGTGCTAAGCATACATGGGAACTACTTCAAGACTGTTGGAAAATCATCCAGGTGAAGCTGTTTGAGAGAATGCCAAGAGTGTGCAAAGCTGTCATCAAGGCAAAGGGTGGCTATGTGAAGAATCTCAAATCTAAAATACAGTGGCTTTGGAAAGTATTCAGACCCCTTGAATTTTTTCACATTTTGTTATGTTAGAGTCTTACTCAAAAAATGTATTTAAAAAAATAATATATCCTCACACAAATGACAAAGCAAAAACAGGTTTTAAAAAATGCTTTCTAATTAAAAAAATAATAATGAAATATTACATTTACATAAGAATTCAGACCCTTTACTCAGTACTTTGTTGAAACACATTTGGCAGTGATTAGAACCTTGAGTCTTCTTGGGACGCTACAAGCTTGGTACACCTGTATTTGGGGAGTTTCTCCCATTCTTCGCAGATCCTCTCAAGCTATGTCAGGTTGGATGGGGAGCGTCGCTGCACAGCCATTTTCAGATCTCTCCAGAGATATTCGATTGGGTTCAAGTCCGGGCTCTGGCTGGGCCACTCAAGGACATTCAGAGACTTGTCCCAAAGCCACTCATGCACTGTCTTGGCTGTGTTCTTAGGGTCATTTCCCTGTTGGAAGGTGAACCTTCGCCCCAGTCTGAAGTGCTGAGGTGCTGAGCGAACAGGTTTTCATCAAGGATCTCTGTACTTTGCTTCGTTCAGCTTTGCCTCAAACCCTGACTAGTATCCCAGTCCTTGCTGCTGAAAAACATACCCACAGCATGATGCTGCCACCACCATGATTCGGGATGGTGCCAAGTTTCCTCCAGACTTGATGATTTGTATTCAGGCCAAAAAGATCAATATTGGTTTCATCAGACCAGAGCATCTTGTTTCTCATGGTCTGAGAGACATTAGGTGCCTTTTGGCAAACTCCAAGCAGGCTGTCATGTGCCTTTTACTGAGGAGTGGCATCTGTCTGGCCACTCTACCATAAAGGCCTGATTGGTGGAGTTCTGCAGAGATAGTTGTCCTTCTGGAAGGTTGTCCCATCTCCACAGAAGAACTCTGGATGTCTGTCAGAGTGACCATCGGGATCTTGGTCACCTACCTGACCAATGCCCTTCTCCCCTGATTGCTCAGTTTGGCAGGGCAGCCAGCTCTAGGAAGAGTCTTGGTGGTTCCAAACTTCTTCCATTAAAGAATGATGGAGGCCACTATCTTCTTGGGGACCTTCAATGCTGCAGAAATGTTTTGGTACCCTTTCCCAGATCTGTGCCTCGACACAATGCTGCCTCGGAGCCCTACGGCCAATTCCTTCGACCTCATGTCTTGTTTTTTTTCTCTGACAGGCACTGTCAACTGTGAGACCTTATATAGACCGGTGTGTGCTTTTCCAAATCATGTCCAATCAATTGAATTTACCGCAGGTGGACTCCAATCAAGTTGTAGAAATATCTCAAGGATGATCAATGGAAACAGGATGCACCTGAGCTCAATTTCAAATCTCATAGCAAAGGGTCTGAATACTTGTTTAAATAAGGTATTTCTGTTTTTAAAGTGTATTATTATTTATTATTAAATTTATGTTTTTTATATTTAATAAATGTGCAAACATTTCTAAAAACGTGTTTTTGCTTTGTCTTAATTGGACATTGTGATGTCATCATGGGGTATTGTGATGTCATCATGGGGTATTGTGATGTCATCATGGGGTATTGTGATTTCTTTATTGGGTATTGTGATGTCATCATGGGGTATTGTGATTTCTTTATTGGGTATTGTGATGTCATCATGGGGTATTGTGTAGATTGCTGAGGATTTTTATTTATTTGGTTTAAAATATAGCTGTAACGCAACCAAATGTGGAAAAGTGATGGGGTCTGAATTCTTTCTGTAGGCACTGTATATTTTGATTTGTTTAAGACTTTTTTGGATACTACATGATTCCATATGTGTTATTTCTTAGTTTTGATGTGGTCACTTTTATTGTACAATGTAGAAAATGGTGAAAATAAAGAAAAACCCTTGAATGAGTAGGTGTGTCCAAACTGTTGACTGGTTCTGTATGACAGAGCACAACAATAATAATTGTGATATTAAATGTCTATTTAATGTCAAAGGCAACCTCATGTGTTTTACACAGAGCGTTATTCCTCTGGAGGACTGACGCCTAATGTATGGAGCCTTGTGTAAGAGCTCTGAGGTCCCAAAATATGGATCTCTACTGTATTTCCTCAATGGAAAAACCCCAATCCATAGTGTTTTTACAGCTAAACTCTCTTGGTGATCACTGAGTGAAGCAGAACGCAAAACAAACCAATAACAGGTAAAGAATGCTTATTCAGGATTTCTCCAAAGTGTTAGTTAGTTCTCTGTTTTGTTGTGAAAATTTCTTGTCGGTCGGTCAGATGCAGATTCCTGGAGTTACCAAATACTCCGGGTTCCATCCTTTCTACACAGGCACAGGCTTCAGGAAGCTAAGGATTGTGGGAAAACTTCTCCAAGACAAGTCTTTGGCATGACGAGTTAGCTGTATGTCAAAGAAAGGATCTTGGGATCTTTACAAGTGTCTCAAATATCACTGGATAATGAATACAATTGTTTACAAAAATCAATTAAAACCAAAATAAAAGATGGAGAATGAAATCAGTCTGTTGTGCTGCCCAGCAGAAGTCTCATCAGTCTCAGATCCACAAAGCTTCCCTGGAGACAGTTCTGTTTCTGTGTTGGAGTCCGTGGTCAATCAATCAATCAATGATATCTGTATCTGTGTAGCTCTGCTGTCTGTTAGTACCTGTTGTTGTTGTTGTTGTTGTTGTTCCTCTTATTATTGTTGTTGTTGTTGTTGCTGTTGTTGTTGGAGTAGTTGTTGATGCTTGTTTTTTTTGTATCTTTTTAACTTTGACTTCATAATCTCTCTTTATTTTCTACTTAATGTTGTGTGAAACTTGAATTAAATGATCAATGTAGGATGTCCATTAACATGTGCAGAGAAATAGAAGACTCTCCTTAATTTCTTCCACAGGAATTAAACATTTACATCTGAGAGAGAGATACAGAGAGAGTGACAGAGAGAGAGAGAGAGATAGAGAGAGTGACAGAGAGAGAGAGAGTGACAGAGAGAGTGACAGAGAGGGTGACAGAGAGAGAGAGAGTGACAGAGAGAGAGAGGGAGTGACAGAGACAGAGAGAGAGTGACAGAGAGAGAGTGACAGAGAGAGAGAGTGACAGAGAGAGAGAGGGAGTGACAGAGACAGAGAGAGTGACAGAGAGAGAGTGACAGAGAGAGAGACAGAGAGAGAGAGGGAGTCACAGAGACAGACAGAGAGAGTGACAGAGAGAAGTGACAGAGAGAGAGAGTGACAGAGAGAGAGAGAGAGAGAGAGTGACAGAGAGAGAGAGAGAGAGAGACAGAGAGAGTGACAGAGGGAGTGACGGAGAGAGAGAGTGACAGAGAGAGAGTGACAGAGAGAGAGAGAGAGTGACAGAGAGAGAGAGAGAGTGACAGAGAGAGAGTGACAGAGAGAGAGAGAGAGAGAGAGAGAGAGAACAAACAGAGTTAGAAACTGAGGAACAGCATACACAATGAAATCATTTCAGCATCTCTTGAAAAAAACATCTGTCTGGAAGTTTGGATTCAAACTAACAGTGGTGTTCCAGAATGGACTTCAGACATTATTAATCTACCTGTAGGCACCAGAAAGGTCAGAATGGACCTCAGACATTAGTAATCTACCTGTAGGTACCAGACAGGTCAGAATGGACCTCAGACATTAGTAATCTACCTGTAGGCACCAGACATACAATCACATATTGCATCTGTTCATCTGTTCATCTGTTCATCTTTAAAATGTGCGACTCATCAGGAACAACTTATGTACTGAATGTGTTTAAAGACTCAACTATTGTTATCAACTAATGGTGTGACTGTGTATAAAGACTGACACAGTGTGTCATACTATACTATCTCCTCGATATTATATACTATCTCCTCTCTACTATCCCCTCCATACTATCTCCACTATATTATCTCCTATCTCCTCTTCACTATCTCCTCTCTCCTCTTCACTAGCTCCTCTCTCCTCTTCACTAGCTCCTCTCTCCTCTCTCCTTTTTACTCTCTCCTCTCTCCTCTATACTCTATCCTCTATCCTCTACACTATGTCCTCTGTCCTCTCTACTATCTCCCCTCTCGTCTTTACGCTCTCCTCTCTCCTCTCCTCTCTCCTCTTCACTATCTTCTCTCTCCTCTATACTATCTCCTCTCCTCTCTCCACTTCACTATCTCCTCTCTCATCTCTCCACTTTACTATCTCCTCTCTCCTCTATCTCACCTCTCATCTTCACTATCTCCTCTCTCCACTTTACTATCTCCTCTCTCCTCTATACTATCTCCTCTCTCCTCTTTACTATCTCCCCTCTCCTCTTCACTATCTTCTCTCTCCTCTATACTATTTCCTCTCTCCCTTCACTATCTCCTCTCTCCTCTTTACTATCTCCTCTATCTCTCCTCTCCTCTTCACTATCTCCTCTCTCCTCTTCACTATCTCCTCTCTCCTATCTCCTCTCTCCTCTTCACTATCTCCTCTCTCATCTCTCCACTTTACTATCTCCTCTCTCCTCTATCTCACCTCTCATCTTCACTATCTCCTCTCTCCACTTCACTATCTCCTCTCTCCTCTATACTATCTCCTCTCTCCTCTTCACTATCTCCTCTCTCCTCTATACTATCTCATCTCTTCTCTTTACTATCTCCTCTCTCCTCTATACTATCTCCTCTCTCCTCTCTCCTCAATTATATCTCCTCTCTCCTCTATACTATCTCCTCAATTATATCTCCTCTCTCCTCTATACTATCTCCTCTCTCCACTTTACTATCTCCTCTCTCCTCTATACTTTCTCCTCTCTCCTCTATACTATCTCCTCTCTCCTCCATACTATCTCCTCTCTCCACTTTACTATCTCCTCTCTCCTCTATACTATCTCCTCTCTCCTCTTTACTATCTCCCCTCTCCTCTATCTTCTCTCTCCTCTATACTATTTCCTCTCTCCCTTCACTATCTCCTCTCTCCTCTTTACTATCTCCTATCTCCTCTCTCCTCTTCACTATCTCCTCTCTCATCTCTCCACTTTACTTTCTCCTCTCTCCTCTTTACTATCTCCCCTCTCCTCTTTACTATCTCCTCTCTCCTCTCTCCTCTATACTATCTCCTCTCTCCACTTTACTAGCTCCTCTCTCCTCTTTACTATCTCCTCTCTCCTCTCTATTCTCTCCTCTTCACTCTGTCCTACCGACTCTTTACTATCTCCTCTTTCATCTCTCCTCTCTCTTCTCCCCTAACCTGGTGCTGTCTCTCCTCTCCTCTCCTCTCCTCTCCTCTCCTCTCCTCTCCTCTCCTCTCCTCTCCTCTCCTCTCCTCTCCTCTCCTCTCTCCTCTCCTCTCTCTCCTCCTCTCCTCTCCTCTCCTCTCCTCTCCTCTCCTCTCCTCTCCTCTCCTCTTCTCTCTCCCTACTTTCCGCTTTCTCTTCTCTTCTCTGCCCTCTTTCCTATCTTCTCTCCTAACCGGGTGATATCTCTCCTCTCTCCTCTTCCTATCTCCTCTCTCTTACTCCTCTCTCCTATCTTCTTTCTTCTCCCTCCTCTCTCCTATCGCCTCTCATCTCTCTCCTCTTTCCTTTTGCCTCTCTCCTCTCCTGTTGTTATCGCTCCTCTCCTCTCCAATCTCTCCGCTCTCTACTCTCTTCTCTCTCTGTTCTGTTTGGTTCACAGTAATCTCATAACACGCATGTTAAGTGTTTTGGTTTCACCACATGAGGTCCAGTATTAGAGCCCCTGGCAGCAGACAGCAGTATAATGTATATTAGTTAGGATGTATACTCACCAAATTAGGGCCCCTAGCAGCAGATAGCAGGAGTACCAGAGGAGGGGTGAGAGGAGGGTTGAGGAAGCACCACCCACTGGGACGCCCGCCCTATGGGGCTCTGCTGAGGGAGGGGCTGCGGAAGGGGTGGTGTCTGGAAGACAGCCAATAAGACACAGCAAGTTAGAGACACAAGCAATAAAAAGAACAGCAATCAGAGGATGGTAGAAGGCTGCCAGGACATGTCAGAACACGTTGTAAGTGTTGAATCAATGCAGTACATAATTGACCATGTATGCATTGTGTTATAGCCCCTCCTCTAAGAGAACGCTGTAGGCTGTGTGTTATAGCCCCTCCTCTAAGAGAACGCTGTAGGCTGTGTGTTATAGCCCCTCCTCTAAGAGAACGCTGTAGGCTGTGTGTTATAGCCCCTCCTCTAAGAGAACGCTGTAGGCTGTGTGTTATAGCCCCTCCTCTAAGAGAACGCTGTAGGCTGTGTGTTATAGCCCCTCCTCTAAGAGAACGCTGTAGGCTGTGTGTTATAGCCCCTCCTCTAAGAGAACGCTGTAGGCTGTGTGTTATAGCCTCTCCTCTAAGAGAACGCTGTAGGCTGTGTGTTATAGAACGCTGTAGGCTGTGTGTTATAGCCCCTCCTCTAAGAGAACGAAGGCTGTGTGTTATAGCCCCTCCTCTAAGAGAACGCTGTAGGCTGTGTGTTATAGCCCCTCCTCTAAGAGAACGCTGTAGGCTGTGTGTTATAGCCCCTCCTCTAAGAGAATGCTGTAGGCTGTGTGTTATAGCCCCTCCTCTAAGAGAACGCTGTAGGCTGTGTGTTATAGCCCCTCCTCTAAGAGAACGCTGTAGGCTTTGTGTTATAGCCCCTCCTCTAAGAGAACGCTGTAGGCTGTGTGTTATAGCCCCTCCTCTAAGAGAACGCTGTAGGCTGTGTGTTATAGCCCCTCCTCTAAGAGAACGCTGTAGGCTGTGTGTTATAGCCCCTCCTCTAAGAGAACGCTGTAGGCTGTGTGTTATAGCCCCTCCTCTAAGAGAACGCTGTAGGCTGTGTGTTATAGCCCCTCCTCTAAGAGAACGCTGTAGGCTGTGTGTTATAGCCCCTCCTCTAAGAGAACGCTGTAGGCTTTGTGGTGCTCATGTGAATTCCCTTTCTTTTTGTCTGACTTCTCACTAGTCACATTACACCTGTCAACATGTTACTAGCAGGACGGATGAACATTCACTAGTTCATGTCGTCATCAACTGAGACCGAATGAATTGTAATCTGAAAGAATTTACACAAGTTCTATTTCTAGTTCTAGTTGTTCCAACTGGAAGTCAATTTGTAGTGATGTCATATTCATGCCAATGGAAAGGATATGGTCACATTGTGATACTGTTTTCATTATCACACACACACACACACACACACACACACACACACACACACACACACACACACACACACACACACACACACACACACACACAAACACACATACTTTATATGTGAATGTATAAAACCTGTGCCGGTGGATTTTTTTTTTTAATGTGGTAATTGGACAGTGCAGTTTGATTAACAAGAAGTTAAGCTGTCAGCCGATATAAGACACTTATATGTACCTACATGTTTAACATCTAATATAAAAATGAGAATTAATTTGAATTGTGCGCCCTGCAGTTTCCCTGAAGTTGTCCCGCTAGCAGGACCCTGATCCTTAACCTCTCTTGGGTAGGGGGCAGTATTTTTCATGTCCGGATGAAAAGCGTGCCCAAAGTAAACTGCCTGTTACTCAGGCCCAGAAGCTAGGATATGCATAATTGGTAGATTTGGATAGAAAACACACACGTTTCTAAAACTGTTATAATAATGTCTGTGAGTATAACAGAGCTGTAATGGCAGGCGAAACCCCGAGGACAAACCACCCCCCCCCCAAAAAAAAAATCATCCTACCACTGATTTCAATGGCTGTCACTTTTATTATAAGGCGAAGTCTTCCCAGATTGCAGTTCCTAGGGCTTCCACTAGATGTCAACAGTCTATAGGAAGAGTTTCATGTTGGTGTTTGGATTAATTAGACAGAAATTGAAGTTTTTTCTAGGTGGCTCCATTCTGGCTGTAGTGTTTCCAAGTGCGTGGAAGAGAGCACATTCTTTGGTACTTTTCTCCGGTAAAGACCATAACCATTCTCCATCTCAAATGTTATGGTTTATTTATGTATTTAAGTACCTAAGGTTTGATTATATATTTCTGACTTTCGTGGTGCACCTGCCTGGTTGAAATATGTTTTTCATGCTTTTGTATGCGGGGCGCTGTCCTCAGATAATCACATGGTTTGCTTTCGCCGTAAAGCCTTTTTGAAATCTTACACAGCGACTGGATTAACAAGAAGTTAAGATTTATTTTGATGTGTTACACTTGTGATTTTATGAAAGTTAAATATTTATAATTCTGTAGCTTGAATTTCGATTTCACCGGATGTTGGCCAGGTGGGACGTTACCGTTTCACCTGCCCATAAGAAGTTAAGAAGTTATGAAACACATCAACATTCATCCCAGACACCCTGGACCCACTCCGATTTGCATACCGCCCCAACAGATCCATAAACGACGCAATCTCAATTGCCTTCACCCACCTAGATAAGAGAGATACCTACGTGAGAATACTGTTCACTGACTACAGCTCAGCACTCAAACCAATGTCCCCTCCAAGTTCAGGACTGAACACTTACCTCTGCAACTGGATCCAAACTTCCTGACAACCCCAGGTGGTGAGTGTAGGCAACAGCACATCTGCCGTGCTGACATCTCAAAACGGGTGCCCCACATGGGTATGTGCCTTGCACCCTCCTGTACTCCCTGTTCACCCAGGACTCCAACACCATCATCAAGTTTGCTGATGAGGTGTAAAACATTAAATAGTGGCTGCTTCGGGGAGAGTTTTGAACTGTCAAGAGGAATTAACCTGTTGAGTGTAGGGGGCAGTATTTTGATGTTTGGATGAAAAATGTACCCACATGAAACTACCTATTTCTCAGGCCCAGAATCTAGAATAGGCATATAATTGTCAGATTAGGATAGAAAACACTCTAAAGTTTCCAAAACTGTCAAAATATTGTCTGTGAGTATAACAGAACTGATATTGCAGGCGAAAACCTGAGGAAAATCCAACCAGGTAGTGCTGTTTTTCCTGAAACCTCTCTGTTCCATTTCCTGCCTTCGCTACATTTAAAGGGATATCAACTAGATTCCCTTTTCCTATGGCTTCCACATGTTGTGAACAGTATTTAGACAAAGTTTCAGGCTTTTATTTTGAAAAATGAGCGAGAAAGGTCACATCGCGTCATTGTATGGCTGGGTGCCAGCAGCGTTTTGCATGCGCAACAGTTTGGAGCAGACATTTTCTTTCTCTCCTATTGAAGAAGCTACAGTCCGGTTGAAATATTATGGATTACATATTGTATAAACAACCTGAGGATTGATTATAAAAAACGTTTGACATGTTTCTACGAACTTTACAGATTCTATTTGGAAATTTTGTCTGCCCGGTCGTGACCGCTCGAGCCTGTGGATTTCTGAACGTGCCAACCAAATGGAGGTATTTTGGATATAAAAATAAAAATAATCTTTATGGAACAAAGATTATTTTGTTTGCACTATCTTTATAGTGCAAACATCTGAAGATCATCAAAGGTAAGCAATTAATTTGATTGCTTTTCTGACTTTCGTGACCAATCTACTTGGCTGCTAGCTGTTTGTAATATTTTGTCTACAGAGAGAGATGTTCTTAAATAAACGCTTGTTATGCTTTCGCCAAATAGCTTTTTTGAAATCTGACAGGCCACGTGGATTAACAATGAGCTAAACTGTGTTTTGCTATATTGCACTTGTGATTTCACGAAATTAAATATTTTTAGTAATTTAATTTGAATTTGGCGCTCTGCAATTCAGAGGATGTTGACGAAACTGATCCCGCTAACGGGACGGGTGCATCAAGAAGTTTATTGCTAAATTGTAATTATTTTGCCACTATGGCCTATTTATTGCCTTACCTCCCTAATCTTACTACATTTACACACACTGTATATAGATTTTTATTTTGTGTTATTGACTGTACGTTTGCTTATTCCATGTGTAACTCTGTGTTGTTGTTTTTGTCACACTGCTTTGCTTTATCTTGGCCAGGTCACAGTTGTAAATGAGATCTTGTTCTCAACTTGCCTACCTGGTAAAATAAAGGTGAAATAAGGTTAAAATAAAAAATGTATACTACCAGCTACACTGAGATACAGCCAGCTACTCTGAGATACAGCCAGCTACACTGAGATACAGCCAGCTATACTGAGATACAGCCAGCTATACTGAGATACAGCCAGCTACACTGAGATACAGCCATCTACACTGAGATACAGCCAGCTACACTGAGATACAGCCAGCTCCACTGAGATACAGCCAGCTACACTGAGATACAGCCAGCTATACTGAGATACAGCCAGCTACACTAAGATACAGCCAGCTACACTGAGATACAGCCAGCTACACTGAGATACAGCCAGCTACACTGAGATACAGCCAGCTATACTGAGATACAGCCAGCTACACTAAGATACAGCCAGCTACACTGAGATACAGCCAGCTACACTGAGATACAGCCAGCTACACTGAGATACAGCCAGCTATACTGAGATACAGCCAGCTACACTGAGATACAGCCAGATACACTGAGATACAGCCAGCTACAGTAAGATGCAGTCAGCTACTTTTTTATTTATTTTATTTCACCTTTATTTAACCAGGTAGGCTAGTTGAGAACAAGTTCTCATTTGCAACTGCGACCTGGCCAAGATAAAGCATAGCAGTGTGAACAGACAACACAGAGTTACACATGGAGTATAAACAATTAACAAGTCAATAACACAGTAGAAAAAAAGGGGAGTCTATATACATTGTGTGCAAAAGGCATGAGGAGGTAGGCGAATAATTACAATTTTGCAGATTAATAACACTGGAGTGATAAATGATCAGATGGTCATGTACAGGTAGAGATATTGGTGTGCAAAAGAGCAGAAAAGTAAATAAAGAAAAACAGTATGGGGATGAGGTAGGTAAAAATGGGTGGGCTATTTACCGATAGACTATGTACAGCTGCAGCGATCGGTTAACTGCTCAGACAGCAGATGTTTGAAGTTGGTGAGGGAGATAAAAGTCTCCAACTTCAGCGATTTTTGCAATTCGTTCCAGTCACAGGCAGCAGAGAACTGGAACAAAAGGCGGCCAAATGAGGTGTTGGCTTTAGGGATGATCAGTGAGATACACCTGCTGGTGCGCGTGCTACGGATGGGTGTTGCCATCGTGACCAGTGAACTGAGATAAGGCGGAGCTTTACCTAGCATGGACTTGTAGATGACCTGGAGCCAGTGGGTCTGGCGAAGAATATGTAGCGAGGACCAGCCGACTAGAGCATACAAGTCGCAGTGGTGGGTGGTATAAGGTGCTTTAGTGACAAAACGGATGGCACTGTGATAAACTGCATCCAGTTTGCTGAGTAGAGTGTTGGAAGCATTTTGTAGATGACATCGCCGAAGTCGAGGATCGGTAGGATTGTCAGTTTTACTAGGGTAAGTTTGGCGGCGTGAGTGAAGGAGGCATTGTTGTGGAATAGAAAGCCGATTCTTGATTTGATTTTCGATTGGAGCTGTTTGATATGAGTCTGGAAGGAGAGTTTACAGTCTAGCCAGACACCTAGGTACTTATAGATGTCCACATATTCAAGGTCGGAACCATCCAGGGTGGTGATGCTGGTCAGGCGTGCGGGTGCAGGCAGCGAACGGTTGAAAAGCATGCATTTGGTTTTACTAGCGTTTAAGAGCAGTTGGAGGCCACGGAAGGAGTGTTGCATGGCATTGAAGCTCGTTTGGAGGTTAGATAGCACAGTGTCCAAGGACGGGCCGGCAGTATATAGAATGGTGTCGTCTGCGTAGAGGTGGATCAGGGAATCGCCCGCAGCAAGAGCAACATCATTGATATATACAGAGAAAAGAGTCGGCCCGAGGATTGAACCCTGTGGCACCCCCATAGAGACTGCTAGAGGACCGGACAGCATGCCCTCCGATTTGACACACTGAACTCTGTCTGCAAAGTAATTGGTGAACCAGGCAAGGCAGTCATCCCAAAAACCGAGGCTACTGAGTCTGCTGATAAGAATATGGTGATTGACAGAGTCGAAAGCCTTGGCAAGGTCGATGAAGACGGTTGCACAGTACTGTCTTTTATCGATGGCGGTTATGATATCGTTTAGTACCTTGCGCGTGGCTGAGGTGCACCCTTGACCGGCTCGAAAACCGGATCGCACAGCGGAGACGGTACGGTGGGATTCGAGATGGTCAGTGATCTGTTTGTTGACTTGACTTTCGAAGACCTTAGATAGGCAGGGCAGGATGGATATAGGTCTGTAACAGTTTGGGTTCAGGGTGTCTCCCCATTTGAAGAGGGGGATGACTGCGGCAGCTTTCCAATCCTTGGGGATCTCAGACGATATGAAAGAGAGGTTGAACAGGCTGGTAATAGGGGTTGCGACAATGGCGGCGGATAGTTTCCGCCAGCCAGCTACACTGAGATGCAGTCAGCTACACTGAGATACAGCCAGCTACACTGAGATACAGCCAGGTACACTGAGATGGAGTCAGCTACACTGAGATGGAGTCAGCTACACTGATATACAGCCAGCTATACTGAGATACAGCCAGGTACACTGAGATGGAGTCAGCTACACTGAGATACAGCCAGCTACACTGATATACAGCCAGCTATACTGAGATACAGCCAGGTACACTGAGATGGAGTCAGCTACACTGAGATACAGCCAGCTATACTGAGATACAGCCAGCTATACTGAGATACAGCCAGCTATACTGAGATACAGACAGCTACACTGAGATACAGCCAGCTATACTGAGATACAGCCAGCTATACTGAGATACAGCCAGCTATACTGAGATACAGCCAGCTATACTGAGATACAGCCAGCTATACTGAGATACAGCCAGCTATACTGAGATACAGCTAGCTATACTTAGATGCAGCCAGCTATACTGAGATACAGCTAGCTATACTGAGATACAGACAGCTATACTGAGATACAGCTAGCTATACTGAGATACAGCCAGCTATACTGAGATACAGCCAGCTATACTGAGATACTTGCACAACTTCATCTGCACTTCTATCACTCCAGTGATACATTTGCTAAATTGTAATCACTTGCCACTATGGCCTATTTATTGCCTTACCTCCTTACTCCATTTGCACACACTGTATTTAGATTTTTCTATTGTATTATTGAATGGATGTTTGTTTATCACATGTGTAAATCTGTGTTGTTGTTTGTGTCGCACTGCTTTGCTTTACCTTGGCCAGGTCACAGTTGTAAATGAGAACTTGGTGAGAAAGGTGAAATGAGAAAGGTAAAATAAAGAATAAAAGAATAAAAGAATCTCAAATATAAAGTATATTTTGAGTTGTTTAACACTTTTTTGGTTACTACATGATTCCATGATTTATTTCATAGTTTTGATGTCTTCACTATTATTCTATGATGTAGAAAATAGTAAAAATAAAGAAAAACCCTGGAATGAGTAGGTGTGTCCACACTGTTGACTGGTGTTGTATATGTGAACAGTGTGTGTATTGGTGTGTGCCTGTACTTGTGTGTGTGTTAGTGTGTGTGTGTAAGGAAGAAGTTGCAGTACATTGGATGTCCAGCAGGGAGCAGTAGAGATCTGAGCTGGATCTCCATTGTTAGAGAAAATCAAAATCCCATTAGAATCAACCCAGTAGCCTAAAGGACATACCCAAATGTAACTGCCTGTAGCACAGGCCCTGAAGCTGGATATGCATATTATTGGTACCATTTGAAAGACGTTGAAGTTTGTGTAAATGTAAATTGAATGTAGGAGAATATAACAAAATAGATCTGGTAGAAGAAAATACACAAAAGAAAAACAGTGTTTTCTTACCACCATCTTCGAAATGGAAGAGAAAGTTATAGCCATCACTCTGGTTGTAATTCTGATAGTGTCCACACGATGGCAGCAGTGTATGTGCAAAATGTCAGATGGATAACTTGGAGTATAACTGATTCTCAAGACTTTTAGTGTGATGTCACCAAGGTACATTTGGGCAATTCGTGAAAAAGACAGTCGCGTTCAAATTCAATTTGTCTGCAAGAAAGAATATTTGTATACTTGGACTTTGATTCAGCTCTTCCAGTATTAGCAGCCATATTATAAGTTCAACATTTGCAAAACAACCAGTTTTCAGAACTTCATGATTCTGAATAGCCTTATAACTTTTTGTCCAAAATGAAAAGCCATGCAGTCGTACAAGGTTAGTATCTACATTTTACAATATATACATGGTGTCCGATACTCCCGTAAAGCCCAGCTCATTTGCTATCTAGCTAGTTTTGTTTGACCCGATTGGTGCTCATTTGACAAAGATGCTGTTGTTCAAGAGATGGCCGCCCGCGTCATCGGAGTGCCATGAAAGCGTCACTCTCTGACCAAATATGGTGTCCTATAGGATATACTACACCCCTAATGATAGAGTGGAGTCTTGTTACCTTCTAGGATCTCTGAGGAATAGATACGAATGTGATTTGACTCGTTCAAACAACATTTAGGGTGAGATTTCCACAGATTCCTTTCTTTGCAAATTGAGTGGAAATACAACATCGATCATGCATGCTATATGGACCTTTTTAGGACATGAAAAATTATTTTATCTAACAGAACGACACTTCATGTTATCTCTGGGACCCTTTGGATTATAAATCAGAGCAAGATTTAAGAATGTAAGTACACATTTCACCTTCAGAGGTGAATTTATGAAATCTATCGCATTGGAAAAAGTGTTTTGTTGTTAGGAGCTCACCTCAAACAATACTATGGCATTTTTTTCCGCAGTAATAGCTACTGTAAATTGGACAGTGCAGCTGATTTAAGACACTTTGGAATGGAGTCTGAACCTGTTTCTCTCCGTACCTGTCTCTCTCTGCACCTGTCTCTGTCTGTACCGGTCTCTGTCTGCAACTGTCGCTGTCCCTATGGATCCTGGTCAAATGTACTGCACTTAGGGTTAGTGTTAGGGTAGATGTAGGGTTAGGGGTCAGGGGTTAGGGTTGGGGTCAGGGTTGGGGTTATGGTTGGTGTTAGGGTAGATGTAGGGTTAGGGGTCAGGGGTTAGGGTTAGCATTGAGTAGGTACCGAGGAGCGGTTCCTGCTTGGTGGTGGAGGGGATCTGTTTGGGTTAGGGTTAGGGTTAGGGTTAGGGTTAGGGTTAGGGTTAGGGTTAGGGTTAGGGTTGGGGTCAGGGTTAGGGTTAGGGTTGGGGTTGGGGTCAGGGTTGGGGTCAGGGTTGGGGTCAGGATTGGGGTCAGGGTTGGGGTTAGGGTTGGGGTCAGGGTTGGGGTCAGGGTTGGGGTTAGGGTTGGGGTCAGGGTTAGGGTCGGGGTCAGGGTTGGGGTTGGGGTCAGGGTTGGGGTTAGGGTTGGGGTTAGGGTTGGGGTCAGGGTTAGGGTCAGGGTTAGGGTTAGGGTTGGGGTTAGGGTTAGCGTTGGGGTTAGGGTTGGGGTCAGGGTTGGGGTCAGGGTTGGGGTCAGGGTTGGGGTTAGGGTTGGGGTTAGGGTTGGGGTTAGGGTTGGGGTCAGGGTTGGGGTCAGGGTTGGGGTTAGGGTTGGGGTCAGGGTTGGGGTCGGGGTCAGGGTCGGGGTTAGGGTTAGGGTTGGGGTTGGGGTTGGGGTCGGGGTTAGGGTTGGGGTCAGGGTTGGGGTTAGGGTTGGGGTTAGGGTACGTACTGAGGAGCAGCTCCTGCTTGGTGGTGGAGGGATCTGTTTGGGTTAGGGTTGGGGTCAGGGTTGGGGTTAGGGTTGGGGTCAGGGTTGGGGTTAGGGTTGGGGTTAGGGTACGTACTGAGGAGCAGCTCCTGCTTGGTGGTGGAGGGGATCTGTTGGGGTCAGGGTTGGGGTCAGGGTTGGGCTTAGGGTTGGGGTTAGGTTTGGGGTTAGGCTTCAGGTACGTACCGAGGAGCAGTTCCTGCTCAGTGGTGGAGGGGATCTGTTTGGGTTCATCAATCCAGGGGGTGGCGTGCACCGCGACGCTCCAGTCACTCCAGGTGCCGATCTCCATGTCCTTAGCCGCCACCTGGATGATGTACTCCTTCCCTGCGTACGCATCCGTTATGGTGTGGGCCGTACTGTCTGACAACTCCACCTGAAACACACCAATCAGAGAGAAGCACCATCCGTTATGGTGTGGGCCGTACTGTCTGTCAACTCCACCTGAAACACACCAATCAGAGAGAAGCACCATCCGTTATGGTGTGGGCCGTACTGTCTGACAACTCCACCTGAAACACACCAATCAGAGAGAAGCACCATCCGTTATGATGTGGGCCGTACTGTCTGTCAACTCCACCTGAAACACACCAATCAGAGAGAAGCACCATCCGTTATGGTGTGGGCCGTACTGTCTGACAACTCCACCTGAAACACACCAATCAGAGAAAAGCACCATCCGTTATGGTGTGGGCCGTACTGTCTGACAACTCCACCTGAAACACACCAATCAGAGAGAAGCACCAAAATGGATGCCCTTTAATTAAAAGCATCTAGTTAATCAGAGAGAATCTACAGTACCTCTCATTGTCTACTGGGGTGTCACTTCCTTTAGACAATCCAGTCATCACTGTCTGTGATAACCCTTTTTCAAAGCTCCTTTTACACTGAGAGAAAGCTCCTATTGCATTGAAAAAGCTTCTATAACACTGAGAGAAAGCTCCTAGTACACTGAGAAAGCGCTTTCTAAACTGAGAGAAAGCTCCTATAATACTGAGAGAAAACTCCTATTACATTGAGAAAGCTCCTATAACAATAAAAGAAAGCTCATAACATGGAGAGAAAGCTCCTATAACACTGAGAGAAAGCTCCTATTACATTGAGAAAGAGCTTTCTAAACTGAGAGAAAGCTCCTAGTACACTGAGAGAAAGCGCTTTCTAAACTGAGAGAAAGATCCTATAACACTGAGGTAAGCTCCTATAACACTGAGAGAAAGCTCCTAGTACACTGAGAGAAAGCTCCTACTACATTGAGAAAGCGCTTTCTAAACTGAGAGAAAGCTCCTAATACGCCGAGAGAAAGCTCCTACAACATTGAGAAATCTCCTATAACACTGAGAGAGAGCTCCTATTACATTGAGAAAGCTCCTTTAACACTGAGAGAATGCTCCTAGTGCACTGAGAGAAAGCTCTTTCTAAACTGTGAACGATCCTATAACACTGAGAGAAAGCTCTTTATAACCTGAGAGAAAGCTCATATTACACTGAGAGAAAGCTCTTTATAAAGTGAGAGAAAGCTCCTATAACTCTGAGAGAAAGCTCCTATAACACTGAGAGAAAGCTCCTATAACACAGAGAGAAAGCTCCTACAACACCGAGTGAAAGATTCTATAACACTTAAAGAAAGCTCCTATTACGCTGAGAGATAGTTCCTATTACTTTCTGAAAACTCCTATAACACTGAGAGAAAGCTCCTATTACATTAAGAAAGCTTCTATTACACTGAGAGAAAGCTCCTATTACACTGAGAGAAAGCTCCTATAACACTGAAAGAAAGCTCTTATAACACTGAGGGAAAGCTCCTATAACACTGAGAGAAAATTCCTATCACAATGAGAAATCTCCTACAACAAAGATTTAAAGCTCCTATTTTACGGAGAGAAAGCTAATTGTACACTGAGAGAAAGATACTATTACACTGAGAGAAAGCTCTTTGTAAACTGAGAGAAAGCTCCTATTACTCTGAGATAAAGCTCCTATTACTCTGAGAGAAAGCTCCTATAACACTGAGAGAAAGCTCTTATAACACTGAGAGAAAGCTCCTATAACTCTGAGAGGTAGCTCCTATAACTCTGAGAGAAAGCTCCTATAACACTGAGAGAAAGCTCCTATTACACTGAGAGGGCGTTCCTATTACTTTCTGAAAACTCCAAAAACACTGAGAGAAAGCTCCTACAACACCGAGTGAAAGCTCCTATTACACTTGAAGAAAGCTCCTATTACACTGAGAGATAGTTCCTATTACACTGAGAGAAAGCTCCTATAACACTGAAAGAAAGCTCCTATAACACTGAGAGAAAGCTCCTATTACACTGAGAGAACACTCCTATAACACTGAAAGAAAGCTCTTATAACACTGAGCGAAAGCTCCTATAACACTTAGAGAAAGCTCCTATTACACTGATAGAAAGCTCCTATTACACTGAGAGAAATATCCTATTACATTGAGAAAGCTCCTATAGCAATGAGAGAAAGCCCCTTTAACACTGAGAGAAAATTCCTATCACAATGAGAAATCTCCTACAACGAAGCTCCTATTTTACGGAGAGAAAGCTAATTGTACACTGAGAGACATAAACTATTACACTGAGAGAAAGCTCTTTGAAAAACTGAGAGAAAGCTCCTAATACTCTGAGAGAAAGCTCCTATAACATTAAGAGAAAGCTCCTATAACACTGAGAGAGAGTTCCTATTAAATTGAGAAAGCTCCTATTACACTGAGAGAAAGCTCCCATTGCTTTCAGAAAGCTCATATAACACTGAGAGAAAGCCCCCATTGCTTTGAGAAAGCTCATATAACACTGAGAGAAAGCTCCCATTGCTTTGAGAAAGCTCATATAACACTGAGAGAAAGCTCCCATTGCTTTGAGAAAGCTCCTATAACACTGAGAGAAAGCTCCCATTGCTTTGAGAAAGCTCCTATAACACTGAGAAAAAGCTCCTATAACACTGAGAAAAAGCTCCTTTAACACTGAGAAAGCTCATATTATATTGAGAAATCTCCAACTACATTGAGAAAGCTTTTATAACACTGAAAGAAAGCTCCTATTTCGCTGAGAGAAAGCTCTTCAGAGAACAACACGGTTTTACATCCATGTGCCCTCTCAGAGATACCCCCCAACACCCCCTGTGTCCTCTCAGAGATACCCCCCCAGCACCTCAATGTCTCTTCTCACTACCACCTCTCAGAGATAGCCCCAACACCCCCTGTGTCCTCTCAGAGATATCCCCAACTCCCTCTGTGTCCTCTCAGAGATATCCCCAACTCCCTCTGTGTCCTCTCAGAGATATCCCCAACTTCCTCTTTTTTCTCTCAGAGATATCCCCCAACTCCCTCTGTGTCCTCTCAGAGATTCCCCCAACACCACCTGTGTCCTCTCAGAGATACCCCCAACTCCCTCTGTGTCCTCTCAGAGACACCCCCAACACCACCTGTGCCCTCTCAGAGATACTGCCAACACCCCTGTGTCCTCTCAGAGATACCGCTCAACACCCCTGTGTCCTCTCAGAGATACCCCCAACTCCCTCTGTGTCCTCTCAGAGACACCCCCAACACCCCTGTGCCCTCTCAGAGATGCCCCCAACACCCACTGTGTCTACTCAGAGACACCCCCAACACCCCTGTGTCCTCTCAGAGACACCCCCAACACCCCTGTGTCCTCTCAGAGACACCCCCAACACCCCGTGTCCTCTCAGAGATACCCCCAACACCCCCTGTGTCCTCTCAGAGATACCCCCAACACCCCTGTGTCCTCTCAGAGATACCCCCAACACCCCCTGTGTCCTCTCAGAGACACCCCCAACACTCCCTGTGCCCTCTCAGAGATACCCCCAACACCCCTGTGTCCTCTCAGAGACACCCCCAACACCCCTGTGTCCTCTCAGAGATACCCCCAACACCCCTGTGTCCTCTCAGAGACATCCCCCAACACCCCCTGTGTCTCTCAGAGATACCCCCAACACCCCTGTGTCCTCTCAGAGACACCCCCAACACCCCTGTGTCCTCTCAGAGATACCCCCAACACCCCCTGTGTCCTCTCAGAGATACCCCCAACACCCCCTGTGTCCTCTCAGAGATATCCCCCAACACCCCCTGTGCCCTCTCAGAGATACCCCCAACACCCCTGTGTCCTCTCAGAGATACCCCCAACACCCCCTGTGTCCTCTCAGAGATACCCCCAACTCCCTCTGTGTCCTCTCAGAGATACCCCCAACCCTCTGTGTCCTCTCAGAGATACCCCCAACACCCCCTGTGTCCTCTCAGAGATACCCTCAACTCCCCTGTGTCCTCTCAGAGATACCCCCCAACTTCCCCTTTGTCTCTCAGAGATATCCCCCAACTCCCTCTGTGTCCTCTCAGAGATTCCCCCAACACCCCTGTGTCCTCTCAGAGATACCCCCAACACCCCCTGTGTCCTCTCAGAGATACCCCCAACACCCCCTGTGTCCTCTCAGAGATACCCCCAACACCCCCTGTGTCCTCTCAGAGACACCCCCAACACCACCTGTGCCCTCTCAGAGATACTGCCAGAGACACCCCCTGTGTCCTCTCAGAGATACCGCTCAACACCCCTGTGTCCTCTCAGAGATACCCCCAACTCCCTCTGTGTCCTCTCAGAGATACCCCCAACACCCCTGTGTCCTCTCAGAGATACCCCCAACACCCCTGTGTCCCTCAGAGACACCCCCTAACACCCCTGTGTCCTCTCAGAGACACCCCCAACACCCCCTGTGTCCTCTCAGAGACACCCCCAACACCCCCTGTGTCCTCTCAGAGACACCCCCACACACCCCTGTGTCCTCTCAGAGACACCCCCAACACCCCTGTGTCCTCTCAGAGATACCCCCCAACACCCCCTGTGTCTACTCAGAGACACCCCCAACACCCCTGTGTCCTCTCAGAGACAACCCCCAACACCCCTGTGTCCTCTCAGAGATACCCCCAACACCCCTGTGTCCTCTCAGAGATATCCCCCAACACCCCTGTGTCGTCTCAGAGACACCCCCAACACCCCTGTGTCCTCTCAGAGATACCCCCAACACCCCCTGTGTCCTCTCAGAGATACCCCCAACACCCCTGTGTCCTCTCAGAGATACCCCCAACTCCCTCTGTGTCCTCTCAGAGACACCCCCAACACCCCTGTGCCCTCTCAGAGATACTGCCAACACCCCCTGTGTCCTCTCAGAGATACCGCTCAACACCCCCTGTGTCCTCTCAGAGATACCCCCAACTCCCTCTGTGTCCTCTCAGAGACACCCCCAACACCCCTGTGCCCTCTCAGAGATACCCCCAACACCCACTGTGTCTACTCAGAGACACCCCCAACACCCCTGTGTCCTCTCAGAGACACCCCCAACACCCCTGTGTCCTCTCAGAGACACCCCCAACACCCCTGTGTCCTCTCAGAGATACCCCCAACACCCCTGTGTCCTCTCAGAGATACCCCCAACACCCCCTGTGTCCTCTCAGAGACACCCCCAACACTCCCTGTGCCCTCTCAGAGATACCCCCAACACCCCTGTGTCCTCTCAGAGACACCCCCAACACCCCTGTGTCCTCTCAGAGATACCCCCAACACCCCCTGTGTCCTCTCAGAGATACCGCTCAACACCCCCTGTGTCCTCTCAGAGATACCCCCAACTCCCTCTGTGTCCTCTCAGACACACCCCCAACACCCCTGTGCCCTCTCAGAGATACCCCCAACACCCACTGTGTCTACTCAGAGACACCCCCAACACCCCTGTGTCCTCTCAGAGACACCCCCAACACCCCCTGTGTCCTCTCAGAGACACCCCCAACACCCCTGTGTCCTCTCAGAGATACCCCCAACACCCCCTGTGTCCTCTCAGAGATACCCCCAACACCCCTGTGTCCTCTCAGAGATACCCCCAACACCCCCTGTGTCCTCTCAGAGACACCCCCAACACTCCCTGTGCCCTCTCAGAGATACCCCCAACACCCCCTGTGTCCTCTCAGAGACACCCCCAACACCCCTGTGTCCTCTCAGAGATACCCCCAACACCCCTGTGTCCTCTCAGAGACACCCCCAACACCCCTGTGTCCTCTCAGAGATACCCCCAACACCCCTGTG
The DNA here is from genome assembly GCF_018296145.1 of Oncorhynchus tshawytscha. Classification (NCBI taxonomy): domain Eukaryota; kingdom Metazoa; phylum Chordata; class Actinopteri; order Salmoniformes; family Salmonidae; genus Oncorhynchus; species Oncorhynchus tshawytscha. Next base: position 1,657,880 of record NC_056437.1, on the reverse strand, counting down.
TCTACTCAGAGACACCACCCAACACCCCTGTGTCCTCTCAGAGACAACCCCCAACACCCCTGTGTCCTCTCAGAGATACCCCCAACACCCCCTGTGTCCTCTCAGAGATATCCCCCAACACCCCCTGTGTCCTCTCAGAGACACCCCCAACACCCCTGTGTCCTCTCAGAGATACCCCCAACACCCCTGTGCCCTCTCAGAGATACCCCCAACACCCCCTGTGTCCTCTCAGAGATACCCCCAACTCCCTCTGTGTTCTCTCAGAGATACCCCCAACTCCCTCTGTGTCCTCTCAGAGATACTGCCAACACCCCCTGTGTCCTCTCAGAGATACCCCCAACACCCCCTGCGTCCTCTCAGAGATACCCCCAACACCCACTGTGTCCTCTCAGAGATACCCCTCAACACTCCCTGTGTCCTCTCAGAGATACCCCCAACACCCCTGTGTCCTCTCAGAGATACCCCCAACACCCCTGTGTCCTCTCAGAGATACCCCCAACACCCCCTGTGTCCTCTCAGAGATACCCCCAACACTCCCTGTGTCCTCTCAGAGATACCCCCAACACTCCCTGTGTCCTCTCAGAGATACCCCCAACACCCCTGTGTCCTCTCAGAGATACCCCCAACACCCCTGTGTCCTCTCAGACACCCCCAACACCCCTGTGTCCTCTCAGAGATACCCCCAACACCCCCTGTGTCCTCTCAGAGATACCCCCAACACCCCTGTGTCCTCTCAGAGATACCCCCCAACACCCCTGTGTCCTCTCAGAGACACCCCCAACACCCCCTGTGTCCTCTCAGAGACACCCCCAACACTCCCTGTGTCCTCTCAGAGACACCCCCAACACCCCCTGTGTCCTCTCAGAGATACCCCCAACACCCCTGTGTCCTCTCAGAGACACCCCCAACACCCCTGTGTCCTCTCAGAGATACCCCCAACACCCACTGTGTCCTCTCAGAGATACCCCCAACACCCCTGTGTCCTCTCAGAGATACCCCCAACTCCCCCTGTGTCCTCTCAGACACCCCCAACACCCCTGTGCCCTCTCAGAGACACCCCCAACACCCCCTGTGTCCTCTCAGAGATACCCCCAACACCCCCTGTGTCCTCTCAGAGATACCGCTCAACACCCCTGTGTCCTCTCAGAGATACCCCCAACTCCCTCTGTGTCCTCTCAGAGACACCCCCAACACCCCTGTGTCCTCTCAGAGACACCCCCAACACCCCCTGTGTCCTCTCAGAGACACCCCCAACACCCCCTGTGTCCTCTCAGAGACACCCCCAACACCCCTGTGTCCTCTCAGAGACACCCCCAACACCCTGTGTCCTCTCAGAGACACCCCCAACACCCCTGTGTCCTCTCAGAGATACCCCCAACACCCCTGTGTCCTCTCAGAGACACCCCCAACACCCCTGTGTCCTCTCAGAGATACCCCCAACACCCCCTGTGTCCTCTCAGAGATACCCCCAACACCCCCTGTGTCCTCTCAGAGATACCCCCAACTCCCTCTGTGTCCTCTCAGAGACACCCCCAACACCCCTGTGTCCTCTCAGAGATACCCCCAACACTCCCTGTGTCCTCTCAGAGATACCCCCAACACCCCTGTGTCCTCTCAGAGATACCCCCAACACCCCCTGTGTCCTCTCAGAGATACCCCCAACACCCCCTGTGTCCTCTCAGAGACACCCCCAACACCCCTGTGTCCTCTCAGAGACACCCCCAACACCCCCTGTGTCCTCTCAGAGACACCCCCAACACCCCCTGTGTCCTCTCAGAGACACCCCCAACACCCCTGTGTCCTCTCAGATACACCCCCAACACTCCCTGTGTCCTCTCAGAGATACCCCCAACACCCCCTGTGTCCTCTCAGAGATACCCCCAACACCCCCTGTGTCCTCTCAGAGACACCCCCAACACCCCTGTGTCCTCTCAGAGATACCCCCAACACCCCCTGTGTCCTCTCAGAGATACCCCCAACACCCCCTGTGTCCTCTCAGAGATACCCCCAACTCCCTCTGTGTCCTCTCAGAGATACCCCCAACACCCCCTGTGTCCTCTCAGAGATACTGCTAACACCCCTGTGTCCTCTCAGAGATACCCCCCAACTCCCCTGTGTCCTCTCAGAGATATCCCCCAACTTCCTCTTTTTTCTCTCAGAGATATCCCCCCAACTCCCCTGTGTCCTCTCAGAGATCCCCCAACACCCCTGTGTCCTCTCAGAGATTACCCCCAACACCCCTGTGTCCTCTCAGAGATACCCCCAACACCCCCTGTGTCCTCTCAGAGATGCCCCCAACACCCCCTGTGTCCTCTCAGAGATACCCCCAACACCCCCTGTGTCCTCTCAGAGATACTGCCAACACCCCTGTGTCCTCTCAGAGATACAACACCCCTGTGTCCTCTCAGAGATACCCCCAACACCCCTGTGTCCTCTCAGAGACACCCCCCAACACCCCCTGTGTCCTCTCAGAGATACCCCCCAACACCCCTGTGTCCTCTCAGAGACACCCCCAACACCCCTGTGTCCTCTCAGAGATACCCCCAACACCCCTGTGTCCTCTCAGAGATACCCCCAACACCCCTGTGTCCTCTCAGAGATACCCCCAACACCCCTGTGTCCTCTCAGAGACACCCCCAACACCCCTGTGTCCTCTCAGAGATACCCCCAACACCCCTGTGTCCTCTCAGAGATACCCCCAACACCCCTGTGTCCTCTCAGAGACACCCCCAACACCCCTGTGTCCTCTCAGAGATACCCCCAACACCCCTGTGTCCTCTCAGAGAGAGACACCCCCAACACCCCTGTGTCCTCTCAGAGACACCCCCAACACCCCCTGTGTCCTCTCAGAGATACCCCCAACACCCCTGTGTCCTCTCAGATACACCCCCAACACCCCTGTGTCCTCTCAGAGACACCCCCAACACCCCTGTGTCCTCTCAGAGATACCCCCAACACCCCTGTGTCCTCTCAGAGACACCCCCAACACCCTGTGTCCTCTCAGATACCCCCAACACCCCCTGTGTCCTCTCAGAGATACCCCCAACACCCCTGTGTCCTCTCAGAGATACCCCCAACTCCCTCTGTGTCCTCTCAGAGACACCCCCAACACCCCTGTGCCCTCTCAGAGATACCCCCAACACCCCCTGTGTCCTCTCAGAGATACCCCCAACTCCCCTGTGTCCTCTCAGAGATATCCCCCAACACCCTGTGTCCTCTCAGAGACACCCCCCAACACCCCTGTGTCCTCTCAGAGATATCCCCCAACACCCCCTGTGTCCTCTCAGAGATTCCCCCAACACCCCTGTGTCCTCTCAGAGATACCCCCAACTCCCCCTCTCAGACCCCCAACACCTGTGTCCTCTCAGAGATACCTCCCAACACCCCCTGTGTCCTCTCAGAGATACCCCCAACACCCCTGTGTCCTCTCAGAGATACCCCCAACACCCCTGTGTCCTCTCAGAGACACCCCCAACACCCCTGTGTCCTCTCAGAGATACCCCCAACACCCCTGTGTCCTCTCAGAGATACCCCCAACACCCCCTGTGTCCTCTCAGAGACACCCCCCCCAGACACCCCTGTGTCCTCTCAGAGATACCCCCAACACCCCTGTGTCCTCTCAGAGATACCCCCAACACCCCTGTGTCCTCTCAGAGATACCCCCAACACTCCCCTGTGTCCTCTCAGAGATACCCCCAACACCCCTGTGTCCTCTCAGAGATACCCCCAACACCCCTGTGTCCTCTCAGAGATACCCCCAACACCCCTGTGTCCTCTCAGAGATACCCCCAACACCCCCTGTGTCCTCTCAGAGATACCCCCAACACCCCTGTGTCCTCTCAGAGATACCCCCAACACCCCTGTGTCCTCTCAGAGACACCCCTGTGTCCCTCAGAGACACCCCCAACACCCCTGTGTCCTCTCAGAGACACCCCCAACACCCCCTGTGTCCTCTCAGAGACACTCCTGTGTCCCTCAGAGACCCCCCCTGTGTCCTCTCAGAGATACATGCCCCCAACACCCCCTGTGTCCTCTCAGAGACACCCCCAACACCCCTGTGTCCTCTCAGAGATACCCCCAACACCCCCTGTGTCCTCTCAGAGATACCCCAACACACCCCCTGTGTCCTCTCAGAGATACCCCCAACACCCCCTGTGTCCTCTCAGAGATACCCCCAACACCCCTGTGTCCTCTCAGAGATACCCCCAACACCCTCTGTGTCCTCTCAGAGATACCCCCAACACCCTGTGTCCTCTCAGAGATACCCCCAACACCCTCTGTGTCCTCTCAGAGATACCCCCAACACCCCCTGTGTCCTCTCAGAGATACCCCCAACACCCCCTGTGTCCTCTCAGAGATACCCCCAACACCCCTGTGTCCTCTCAGAGATACCCCCAACACCCCTGTGTCCTCTCAGAGATACCCCCAACACCCCTGTGTCCTCTCAGAGATGCCCCCAACACCCCCTGTGTCCTCTCAGAGATACCCCCAACACCCCTGTGTCCTCTCAGAGATACCCCCAACACCCCCTGTGTCCTCTCAGAGATACCTCCCAACACCCCCTGTGTCCTCTCAGAGATACCCCCAACACCCCCTGTGTCCTCTCAGAGATACCCTCAACACCCCCTGTGTCCTCTCAGAGATACCCCCAACACCCCTGTGTCCTCTCAGAGACACCCCCAACACCCCTGTGTCCTCTCAGAGACACCCCCAACACCCCCTGTGTCCTCTCAGAGATACCCCCAACACCCCCTGTGTCCTCTCAGAGATACCCCCAACACCCCCTGTGTCCTCTCAGAGACACCCCCAACACCCCTGTGTCCTCTCAGAGATACCAACACCCCCTGTGTCCTCTCAGAGATACCTCCCAACACACCCTGTGTCCTCTCAGAGATACCCCCAACACCCCTGTGTCCTCTCAGAGATACCCCCAACACCCCGTGTCCTCTCAGAGATACCCCCAACACCCCTGTGTCCTCTCAGAGACACCCCCAACACCCCTGTGTCCTCTCAGAGACACCCCCAACACCCCTGTGTCCTCTCAGAGATACCCCCAACACCCCTGTGTCCTCTCAGAGATACCCCCAACACCCCTGTGTCCTCTCAGAGACACCCCCAACACCCCTGTGTCCTCTCAGAGATACCCCCAACACCCCTGTGTCCTCTCAGAGATACCCCCAACACCCCTGTGTCCTCTCAGAGATACCCCCAACACCCCTGTGTCCTCTCAGAGACACCCCCAACACCCCTGTGTCCTCTCAGAGATACCCCCCAACACTTTGGTGAATGGAGAGTAATGATCAAATACAGCATTGTTTGGCTCCTACATTTACATTTTAATGGAACTGTCTTCTTCGTAATTGGTCGTGAGTGTTGCTCACATCCCCTGAGACTGGCAGTCTCAGAGCCAAAAAGAGAGAGGGCTTTCATTTCAATTCATCCATGGCTGCATCCCAAATGCCTTTACAGTATTGTACACTACTTCTAACCATAGGTCCGTTTCATATCCACCATATCTATCACCCTATATTCTAACCACAGATATAATACCATATATAACACCATATCATTATAACCATAGAGACAATACTATATATACCTTCATTATAACCATATACAATACATTACCTAACTTGATTATAATCATAGAGACAATACTATATATAACACCATATCATTATAACCAGAGACAATACCAGTATATACAACTACCTATACTCTGCCTAAACTAACTATACTCTACCCAAACTACCAATACTCTACCTAAACTCCTTATGCTCTGCCTCAACTCCCTATGCTCTGCCTCAACTCGCTATACTCTGCCTCAACTCCCTAAATTCTGCCTCAACTCCCAATACAAATCAAATCATCAAATCAAATTTTATTTGTCACATACACATGGTTAGCAGATGTTAATGCGAGTGTAGCGAAATGCTTGTCATTCTAGTTCTGACAATGCCGTAATAACCAACAAGTAATCTAACTAACAATTCCAAAACTACTGTCTTATACACAGTGTAAGGGGATAAAGAATATGTACATAAAGATATATGAATGAGTGATGGTACAGAGCAGCATAGGCAAGATACAGTAGATGGTATCGAGTACAGTATATACATATGAGATGAGTATGTAAACAAAGTGGCATAGTTAAAGTGGCTAGTGATACATGTATTACATAAGGATGCAGTCGATGATATAGAGTACAGTATATACGTATGCATATGAGATGAATAATGTAGGGTAAGTAACATTATATAAGGTAGCATTGTTTAAAGTGGCTAGTGATATATTTACATCATTTCCCATCAATTCTCATTATTAAAGTGGCTGGAGTTGAGTCAGTGTCAGTGTCAGTGTGTTGGCAGCAGCCACTCAATGTTAGTGGTGGCTGTTTAACAGTCTGATGGCCTTGAGATAGAAGCTGTTTTTCAGTCTCTCGGTCCCAGCTTTGATGCACCTGTACTGACCTCGCCTTCTGGATGATAGCGGGGTGAACAGGCAGTGGCTCGGGTGGTTGATGTCCTTGATGATCTTTATGGCCTTCCTGTAACATCGGGTGGTGTAGGTGTCCTGGAGGGCAGGTAGTTTGCCCCCGGTGATGCGTTGTGCAGACCTCACTACCCTCTGAAGAGCCTTACGGTTGTGGGCGGAGCAGTTGCCGTACCAGGCGGTGATACAGCCCGCCAGGATGCTCTCGATTGTGCATCTGTAGAAGTTTGTGAGTGCTTTTGGTGACAAGCCGAATTTCTTCAGCCTCCTGAGGTTGAAGAGGCGCTGCTGCGCCTTCTTCACGATGCTGTCTGTGTGAGTGGACCAATTCAGTTTGTCTGTGATGTGTATGCCGAGGAACTTAAAACTTGCCACCCTCTCCACTACTGTTCCATCGATGTGGATAGGGGGGTGTTCCCTCTGCTGTTTCCTGAAGTCCACAATCATCTCCTTAGTTTTGTTAACGTTGAGTGTGAGGTTATTTTCCTGAAACCACACTCCGAGGGCCCTCACCTCCTCCCTGTAAGCCATCTCGTCATTGTTGGTAATCAAGCCTACCACTGTTGTGTCGTCCGCAAACTTGATGATTGAGTTGGAGGCGTGCGTGGCCACGCAGTTGTGGGTGAACAGGGAGTACAGGAGAGGGCTCAGAACGCACCCTTGTGGGGCCCCAGTGTTGAGGATCAGCGGGGTGGAGATGTTGTTGCCTACCCTCACCACCTGGGGGCGGCCCGTCAGGAAGTCCAGTACCCAGTTGCACAGGGTGGGGTCGAGACCCAGGTTACTCTGCCTCAACTCCCTATACTCTGCCTCAACTCCCTATACTCTGCCAAAACTCCCTAAACTCTGCCTCAACTCCCGATACCCAGTCTAAACTCCCTATACTCTGCCTCAACTCCCTATACTCTACCTAAACTCCCTATACTCTGGCTCAACTCCCTATTCTCTACCTCAACTCCCTATTCTCTACCTCAACTCCCTATACTCTACCTCAACTCCCTATACTCTGCTTCAACTCCCTATACTCTACCTCAATTCCATATACTCTACCTAAACTACCTATACTCTTTCTAAACTACCTAAACTGTATCTAAACTACCTCAACTCTACCTAAACTACCCCAACTCTACCTCAACTCCCTATGCTCTATCTAAACTACCTATACTCTATCTAAACTACATATACTCTACCTAAACTACCTATACTCTAACTAACCTCCCTATGCTCTGCCTCAACTCCCTATGCTCTGCCTAAACTCCCTACACTCTACCTAAAATCTACCTAAACCACGTATACTCTACCTAAACTCTACCTAAACTACCTATACTCTACCTAAACCGCCTATACTCTACCTAAACTGCCTATACTCTACCTACACTGCCTATACTCTATCTAAACTACATATAATCTACCTAAACTACCTATAATCTACCTAAACCACCTATACTCTACCTAAACTCTACCTACACTACCTATACTCTACCTAAACTGCCTATACTCTGCCTCAACTCCATATGCTCTGCCTAAACTACCTAAACTCTATCTAAACAATCTAAACTCTATCTAAACTCTATATAAACTGCCTCAACTCCCACTGCCCTGCCTCAACTCCCTATGCTCTGCCTCAACTCCCTATGCTCTATCTAAACTACCTAAAATCTACCAAAACTACCTATACTCTACCTAAACTACCTATACTCTGCCCCAACTCCCTATACTCTGCCTCAACTCCCTAAACTCTGCCTCAACTCCCTATACTCTGCCTCAACTCCCTATACTCTGCCTCAACTCCCTATACTCTACCTAAACTACCTATAATCTACCTAAACCACCTATACTCTACCTAAACTCTACCTAAACTACCTATACTCTACCTAAACTACCTATACTCTACCTAACCTCCCTATGCTCTGCCTCAACTCCCTATGCTCTGCCTCAACTCCCTATACTCTGCCTAAACTCCCTATACTCTACCTAAAATCTACCTAAACCACCTATACTCTACCTAAACTCTACCTAAACTACCTATACTCTACCTAAACTGCCTATACTCTTCCTAAACTGCCCATACTCTACCTACACTGCCTATACTCTATCTAAACTACATATAATCTACCTAAACTACCTATAATCTACCTAAACCACCTATACTCTACCTAAACTCTACCTACACTACCTATACTCTACCTAAACTGCCTATACTCTGCCTCAACTCCATATGCTCTGCCTAAACTACCTAAACTCTATCTAAACAACCTAAACTCTATCTAAGCTCTATGTAAACTACCTAAACTCTACCTAAACTCTATCTAAACTGCCTCAACTCCCAATGCCCTGCCTCAACTCCCTATGCTCTGCCTCAACTCCCTATGCTCTATCTAAACTACCTAAACTCCCTATACTCTGCCTCAACTTCCTATACTCTGCCTCAACTCCCTATACTCAGCCTCAACTCCCTAAACTCTGCCTCAACTCCCTATACTCTGCCTCAACTCCCTAAACTCTGCCTCAACTCCCTATACTCTGCCTCAACTCCCTATACTCTGCCTCAACTCCCTAAACTCTGCCTCAACTCCCTAAACTCTGCCTCAACTCCCTATACTCTGCCTCAACTCCCTATACTCTGCCTCAACTCCCTATACTCTGCCTCAACTCCCTATACTCTGCCTCAACTCCCTATGCTCTGCCTCAGCTCCCTATACTCTGCCTCAACTCAATATACTCTGCCTCAACTCCCTATGCTCTGCCTAAACTACCTATACTCTGCCTCAACTCCCTATGCTCTGCCTAAACTACCTAAACTCTACCTAAACTCTATCTAAACTACCTAAACTCTACCTAAACTACCTATACTCTACCTAAACTCTATCTAAACTCTACCTAAACTCTACCTAAACTCTATCTAAACTGCCTCAACTCTCAATGCTCTACCAACTACATGCACAGTGGCTTGCAAAAGTGTTTATCCCCCTTGGCGTTTTTCCTATTTTGTTGTATTACAACCTGAAATTGATATTTATCTGGATTTCATGTAATGGACATAGATAAAATTGTCCAAATTGGTGAAATGAAATGAAAAAAAGTACTGTTTAAAAAACTCCCCCCCCCAAAAAAAAAACTGAGAAGTGGTGCGTGGATATGTTTTCACCCCCTTTACTATGAAGCCCCTAAATAAGATCTGGTGCAACCAATTACCTTCATAAGTCACATAATTTGTTAGATTGCACACAGGTGGACTTTATTTAAGTGTCACATGATCTCAGTATATATATACCTGTTGTGAAATGCTCCAGAGTCTGCAACACCACTAAGGAAGGGGCACCACCAAGCAAGCGGCACCATGAAGACCAAGGAGCTCTCCAAACAGGTCAGGGACAAAGTTGTGAAGAAGTACAGATCAGGGCTGGGTTATAAAAACATATATGAAACTTTGAACATCCCACGGAGCACCATTAAATCCATTATTAAAAAATGGAAAGAATATGGCACCACAACAAACCTACCAAGAGAGGGCCGACCACCAACACTCACAGGCAGGGAAGGAGGGCAACAACGATACCAAAGATTACCCTGAATTAGCTGCAAAGCTCCACAGCAGAGATTGGAGTATCTGTCCATAGGACCACTTTGAGCCGTATACTCCATAGACCTGGGATTTACGGAAGAGTGGCCAGAGAAAAACCATTGTGGCCAGAAACAAATAAGCAAACACATTTGGTGTTCGCCAAAAGGCGTGTGGGAGACTCCCCAAACATATGGAAGAGGGTACTCTGGTAAGATTAGACTAAAATTGAGCTTTTTGTCCATCAAGGAAAATGCTATGTCTGGCACAAACCCAACACCTCTCATCACCCTGAGAACACCATCTCCACAGTGAAGCATGGTGGTGGCAGCATCATGAGTGGGGATGTTTTTCATCGTCAGGGAAACTGGTCAGAATTGAAGGAATGATGGATGACGGGAAATACAGGGAAATGTTTCAGACTTCCAGAGATTTGAGACTAGGCCGGAGGTTCACCTTCCAGCAGGACAATGACCCTAAGCATACTGCTAATGCCACACTTGAGTGGTTTAAGGGGAAACATTTAAATGTCTTGGAATGGCCTAGTCAAATCCCAGGCCTCAATCCATTTGAGAATCTGGGTTATGACTTAAAGATTGCTGCACACCAGCAGAACCCTTCCAACTTGAAGGAGCTGGAGCAGTTTTGCTTTGAAGAATGGGCAAAGATCCCAGTGGCTAGATGTTCCAAGCTTATAGAGACATACCCCAAGAGACTTGCAGCTGTAATTGCTGCAAAAGGTGGCTCTACAAAGTATTGACTGTAGTGGGGTGAATAGTTATGCAAAAGGTGGCTCTAAGAAGTATTGACTGTAGTGGGGTGAATAGTTATTCAAAAGGTGGCTCTACAAAGTATTGACTGTAGTGGGGTGAATAGTTATGCAACAGGTGGGTCTACAAAGTATTGACTTTGGGGGGGTGAATAGTTCTGCAACAGGTGGCTCTACAAAGTATTGACTTTGGGGGGAATAGTGAATAGTTATGCACTGGAGTTATGGGGGTGAATAGTTATGCACTGGAGGGGGTGAATAGTTATGCACTGAGGGGGTGAATAGTTATGCACTGGAGGGGTGAATAGTTATGCACTGGAGGGGGTGAATAGTTATGCACTGGAGGGGTTGAATAGTTATGCACTGGAGGGGGTGAATAGTTATGCACTGGACGGGGGTGAATAGTTATGCACTGGAGGGGGTGAATAGTTATGCACTGGAGGGGGTGAATAGTTATGCACTGGAGGGGGTGAATAGTTATGCACTGGAGGGGGTGAATAGTTATGCACTGGAGGGGCACTGGAGGGGGCACTTGAATAGTTATGCACTGGAGGGGGTGAATAGTTATGCACTGGAGGGTGAATAGTTATGCACTGGGGTGAATAGTTATGCACTGGAGGGGGTGAATAGTTATGCACTGGAGGGGGTGAATAGTTATGCACTGGATGCACTGGGGGTGAATAGTTATGCACTGGAGTTATGCACTGGGGGTGAATAGTTAGGCACTGGAGGGGGTGAATAGTTATGCACTAGAGGGGGTGAATAGTTATGCACTGGAGGGGGTGAATAGTTATGCACTGGAGGGGGTGAATAGTTATGCACTGGAGGGGGTGAATAGTTATGCACTGGAGGGGGTGAATAGTTATGCACTGGAGAGGGGTGAATAGTTATGCACTGGAGGGTGAATAGTTATGCACTGGAGGGGGTGAATAGTTATGCACTGGACTGGAGGGGTGAATAGTTATGCACTGGAGGGGGTGAATAGTTATGCACTGGAGGGGGTGAATAGTTATGCACTGGAGGGGGTGGGGTGAATAGTTATGCACTGGAGGGGGTGAATAGTTATGCACTGGAGGGGGTGAATAGTTATGCACTGGAGGGGGTGAATAGTTATGCACTGGAGGGGGTGAATAGTTATGCACTGGAGGGGGTGAATAGTTATGCACTGGTTATGCACTGGGGGTGAATAGTTATGCACTGGAGGGGGTGAATAGTTATGCACTGGAGGGGTGAATAGTTATGCACTGGAGGGGGTGAATAGTTATGCACTGGAGGGGGTGAATAGTTATGCACTGGAGGGGGTGAATAGTTATGCACTGGAGGGGGTGAATAGTTATGCACTGGAGGGGGGGTTGAATAGTTATGCACTGGAGGGGGTGAATAGTTATGCACTGGAGGGGGTGAATAGTTATGCACTGGAGGGGTTGAATAGTTATGCACTGGAGGGGTGAATAGTTATGCACTGGAGGGGTTGAACTGGAGGGTTATGCACTGGAGGGGGTGAATAGTTATGCACTGGAGGGGGTGAATAGTTATGCACTGGAGGGGGTGAATAGTTATGCACTGGAGGGGTTGAATAGTTATGCACTGGAGGGGGTGAATAGTTATGCACTGGGGTGAATAGTTATGCACTGGAGGGGGTGAATAGTTATGCACTGGAGGGGGTGAATAGTTATGCACTGGACTGGGGGTGAATAGTTATGCACTGGAGGGGGTGAATAGTTATGCACTGGAGGGGTTGAATAGTTATGCACTGGAGGGGGGTGAATAGTTATGCACGCTCATGTTTTCAGTTTTTTTTTGTGTTATTTCTTGTTTGATTCACAATGAAAACTGTTTTTCATCTTCAAAGTGGTAGGCATGTTGTCTAAATCAAATGATACAAACCCCCCCAAAAATCTATTTTAATTTCAGGTTGTAAGGCAACAAAATAGGAAAAATACCAAGGGGGTGAATACAATCACAAGCCACTATACTCCACCTAAACTACCTATACTCTCCCTATACTCTCCCTAAACTACCTATACTCTCCCTATACTCTCCCTAAACTACCTATACTCCACCTAAACTACCTATACTCTCCCTATACTCCACCGAAACTACCTATACTCTCCCTAAATTAAATAAACTACCTATACCTAATACACGAACTACCCTCTAAGACAGGACTATGGGTTCGATTCCTGGGGCCACCCATATGTAAAATGCATGACTGATGACTGTAAGTCGCTTTGGATAAAATCCTCTGCTAAAATCACATATATAAAGTCTACTGCAGACAAAGACGTGGCTATTATATTTAATGTAATAATGTCTGTCCAAACACAGCTAGAGATTCGAGATAGAGCAGCATTAAATTAAGACAGACAGATAAGTGGCTATTATATTGAATGTAATAATGTCTGTATAATAATCAAATGCCTGGTCAAACTCTGTGCTCGTGATTCAACACTGACCAGCAGCAAATCAGGATACTTCGAATACTTGGGCCGAGTACAGGGCCATGGAAAGCAAAAGTGCACTATGAAGGGAGCATGGTTCCATTTAGGCCTAGGTATTAATCACTTACAATGTGTTGCAGTTCAAAGTTCCAACTACACACAGACAACTGAACACCTAAACACCTGAACAGCTGAACACCTGAACACCTGAACAGCTAAACAGCTGAACAGCTAAACATGTGAACCCCTGAACACCTGAACACCTGAACCCCTCAACACCTGAACAGCTGAACATCTGAACACCTGAACAGCTAAACAGCTGAACAGCTAAACATATGAACCCCTGAACAGCTGAACACCTGAACACCTGAACACCTGAACAGCTGAACAGCTGAACCCCTCAACACCTGAACAGCTGAACAGCTGAACACCTGAACAGCTAAACAGCTGAACAGCTAAACATATGAACCCCTGAACACCTGAACAGCTGAACATCTGAACACCTGAACAGCTAAACAGCTGAACAGCTAAACATATGAACCCCTGAACACCTGAACAGCTGAACATCTGAACACCTGAACAGCTAAACAGCTGAACACCTGAACAGCTAAACAGCTGAACAGCTAAACATATGAACACCTGAACAGCTAAACACCTGAACACCTGAACAGCTGAACACCTGAACACCTGAACAGCTAAACAGCTGAACAGCTAAACATATGAACCCCTGAACACCTGAACAGCTGAACATCTGAACAGCTGAACCCCTGTACACCTGAACACCTGAACACCTGAACACCTGAACAGCTGAACCCCTCAACACCTGAACACCTGAACAGCTGAACCCCTGAACACCTGAACACCTGAACACCTGAATACCTGAACACCTGAACACCTGAACGCCTGAACAGCTGAACCCCTGTACACCTGAACACCTGAACCCCTGTACACCTGAACACCTGAACACCTGAACACCTGAACGCCTGAACAGCTGAACCCCTCAACACCTGAACAGCTCAACAGCTGAACACTTGAACACCTGAACCCCTGAACATCTATCTCCTCTAGTCTGCTGTGAGGAGGGAAGTGTCTGGTTGTTGGAGGGAGAGAGAGAGAGACAGAGATACAAATTCTATCTAGTCACCGTTGCCCTAGAACAAAACAAAACACTAGACACACCTCGACCTAAACATCAGCTCCACAGGTATATTCCACAAAGCTATGAACGAGATGAGAGACAAGGCAAGAAGGGCCTTCTACACCATTAAAAGGAACATAAAATGTGACATCCCATTTATGATCTAACAATACTATAAGCAGGTATATAGGACCCATTTCCCTCTATGGTTGTGAGGTCTGGGGTCCACTTACCCACAGAATTCACAAAATGGGAGAAACACCTAATTGAAACTCTACATGCAGAATTCATATGTATTATGTGTATTTTGCAAAACCCCAAATAATGCATGCAGAGGAGAATTAGGCCGATACCCGCTAATTATCAAAATCCAGAAAAGAGCCGTTAAATTCTACAACCACCTAAAAGGAAGCGATTCTCAGAACCTTCCATAACAAAGCCATCACCTACAGAGAGATGAAGCTGGAGAAGAGTCCCCTAAGCAAGCTGGTCCTGGGGCTCTATTCACAAACACAAACACAACCCACAGAGCCCCAGGACAGCAGCACAATTAGACACAACCAAATCAGGAGAAAACAAAAAGATGATTACTTGACACATTGGAAAGAATTAACTGAGCAAACTAGAATGCTAA
This sequence comes from Oncorhynchus tshawytscha, assembly GCF_018296145.1. Lineage (NCBI taxonomy): Eukaryota > Metazoa > Chordata > Actinopteri > Salmoniformes > Salmonidae > Oncorhynchus > Oncorhynchus tshawytscha. The sequence goes on along the minus strand of NC_056437.1, from coordinate 1,642,844 downwards.
TTGTCCCTAAATAGAGAGTACACAGTGGCAGAATTACCTGTCTCTCAAGAGAAGACAGGCTATGTGCACACTGACCACAAAATTAGGTGGAAACTGAGGGCAACCAGTGAAGAACAAACTCCATTGTAAATACAACTCATAAATACGTTTATTTATTTTCCCTTTTGTACTTGAACTATTTGCACATCGTTACAACACTGTATATATACATAATATGACATTTGTAATGTTTTTATTCCTTTGGAACTTTTGTGAGTATAATGTTTACTGTTCATTTTTCATTGTTTATAATTCACTTTTGTTTTTATCTATTTCACTTGCTTTGGCAATGTAAACATCTGTTTCCCATGCCAATAAAGTCCTTAAATTTAATTGAATTGAGAGAGACAGAGGGGGAAGGGACCAGAGAAAGTTGGACATTGTTCAGAGATGACATAACGAAAGAGAGAGAAAGGAGAGTGACACCCCAGCCTGACTTCAGTCTTTTGGTAAATCAACGCTTTGAAGCAACACCATTCTTTTATCTGAAACCAACATTCCTGGGCTTCTATCTCTGTGTCACGTATCTAGGGCCAGGTCAGAAGAGTATCCCCAA